>NC_135446.1:6005646-6305646 GCF_051991255.1 Vanacampus margaritifer
TAATTTTATTCGTCTAGTTTTAGTCAGCAAAAACTGTCAACGTTTCAGTCTGGTTTTAATCAGGACAATCATTTTACCCCTGTGTATTTTATTTATTTATTTTTGTCAGCAGATGATGTTGAACATTTTGGATCTAAAACTATTTCACATAAAATGTTCTCTCATCTGTTTGGTGAAAAATAACTTCTCACACAATTACAGTGGCTACTATGGCTCCATGCTACAAGCTAGTAAATTAGCCAGCATTAGTTAGCGGTCGGATTAACATTCTTGTTGGAACGTTCTAGCCGTTGGATTCATGTTATGTTACTATTACTGTTTTTTAACCGTTTCACCGTGAATCCACCTCCTGTCTGTCACATGCGTTTGTGCATGTTGCACTTGCTAGCTGCAGATTTCGAAAGGGGGTGTGTCACTTCGTGTCACATGACAGCGTCACAGTGACGGATTAGCAGAGACAGGATTTTACAAAGTTGCATCATTTTCGTCTGGTTTTTGTTTAAGTATGAACTAAAATGTCCATAGATTTTAGTTCATTTTTGTTAAGTAAAGTACATTTTCGTCTCGTCTTAATTAGTAGACGGAAATGCACATTGATTTACTCCCAGTTTTTGTTTATAAATGTGGGTTTTAGTCGAGTCTTGTCTAATTTTCGCCTGGCGAAAAAAGTGTGTTGTTGACGAAAATATTTTGATTAAATTTTCGTTAACGAAATTAACATTAGACAGTACTACTGTACATTGACCCAAATTTTTTTACACACCAATTTTAATCATGAAAGCGCAACAGCAGCACATGCAAATCTTCAGAATCCCATTTTATGTCTTTATTAACAGTATTAATGTGTTTCCTCCTACAATCTGCATTATCTGACACCAGTTATTTATCACTTTGTGATTTTATGAACTAAATAAAATAAATTTAAGATGGTCAAACATTTTGCACTTGATGTCAGGCTCTGATTGTCATGCTCCTCTTAACCTTTTTAATCTACTGTGTTTGTGATTACAAGTTAGTTAGTTAGTTAGTTAGTTAATTGACATGTGACATCAATCGTGTATATATTATTATTATCAATCACCACCTGGTAATAAGTTAATACTGCATTTATCATGCACAAATGTACTACAAATATAGGTAAATTGTGCCAAGGGATTGCTAAACTGAGCAAATGTATTATTTAATATATCAATGTAACAGGATTACAGTAACAGTGGTTCTTAACCTGGGTTCAACTGAACCCCAGGGCTTGGTGAGTCAGTCTCAGGAGTTGAGCGTAGGTCAAGGCACTAGGGATGGAACGGTTCACAAATTCCACGGTTCAGTTCGGTTTTCGGTTTTGTGCTCTTGGTTTTCGGTTTAGCTCGGTATGCAGTTTTAGAAAAAATTATTATGTCTTGGAGTAAAAAGTGAATCTTATTCACAGCTAAGTCTTATAATTATTTTGACTTTATTATCATTTAAATTATTATTATTCTATTTATGACAGTGGCAGGCATAACAAATAACTGCTCTTCAATTGGATGGCAAAAGGTTAAACCAACCTGTTTGTGTATCCTTCTGTTGACATTCATACAACAGATATATATATATATATATATATATATATATAACAGCAACAGATTTCCCACTAACTAGCAGTAGTACATTTGTGACTGAGATAAGATCATTATTTCAGTATGCAAACTTTTTTTGTTTTTTTGGTTGCTGGTTTACCGTGATGTTTTTCTTATGCAAAATGGTGTTCCACAGGGTTCAATTCTGTGGCCTCTGCTGTTTTCATTGTATCTGCTTCTATTTAACTCATAAACAAATATTTTGGAATGCTTTTTTGATCCATCATGCTCAGTTTAGCAATCATCCTTGCATGCAAGTCATTTTTTCGTTCTGTCTTTCATGCATGAAGCACAATTTCTTGATACCATTTCCACACTGACACTGGTTTTCAATATGACAGGATGTACCAGCTTGCTGTGAGGAGATGATTGATAAGGTCTTTCACTCCTTTTGTAACGGAAAGCAGCTGTCTCCCCCAATCGAAGCAGAAACAATTTCAAGTGAGGAAAGCCAACATCAAGCCAGTTGATGAGACGGACAAATGTGCTGGTGGAGTTGACATTGTGCCACATTGTGTAGTTGAAATCAATGTTGTAACAAATACACCAGCTAAGTCTTGTTCAAAACGTAAATCCAACACCCCTTAAAAAGCACGAAAGAGACCCCTGCACGCAAATGCAACAACATCTCCGTCTAAAGTTGCTGAGCCACAAACGTGCACAGTCCCTAGCTCTCCATCGCAGGCCTCTTTTATTTCCTAAACTGCAGCCGAGGGATTGTGCGACCTGCGGAACTGCTACAGGAACAACTTCGGAGAATAAACAACATCTCCCATGAGTATCTGGGGCAGCCCAGTCAGTTGGGGCTGCTGTCTTGTATCAGGGAGCCTTTCAAGTCCCTGCGACTGCCCCGCAGGAGGACCATCAGCCAGACGGCCAATAGCGTGTCAGCGGTCGCAGGCGGCTGCGCCACCGCTGACCATGACATCATTTTTTTCTCTTGCAGTCAAATTGTAAAGCACTCAGCTATGTCTGAACTTGGTTTGCAAGATAATAAATGCAATGTTGAATTTGAATCACAGAAGTGTATTTTGTTGGATGTGTTAAAACATACGGTACAAAACAAAACCTTGAAATCGCAATCACCAATGGAAGTTGGTTGTGATGGGGGTAAAATGATAAAATGTTCTAGTCTTCATCAGAAGTCTTGAAACAACTTTTTGTACTAACTACAAGACTGCTGTCACCATCGAATATTTTTAGAATCAATTATCGATTATTCAATCTATTAACTCTTTGACTGCCAGACGTTTTCAGAAACGGGATGTCGCCAGTGCCAGCCGATTTAAGCATTTTGACTGATCTTTCAAGGTCCACAGAAAATGTTGTGTTTGGACTATGGAAACACACATACTACCAAATGAAAGATTGAACTCTCATCGTTCATCAGAAAAAAAAGTTTGTTTCTACCTTACTCCGTTCTTCAGTAATCAACAATAGAAAATGGTTAGTTTCACCGAAATGCTCTGTTTTGAAACAAAAAGCGGAGAAAAAGAGCTTTTTGTGAAACGATGTTATTTCATGCACTCTAGTGAATTCTACACTTCTTTTTGTCCATGAATGATGCCACAAACACCTAAACAGTGCTTTACTTCTGTAAAACACTTACCACCAACAATGAAAAAGTGTTTTTAGATTGCAAAATAAGTTTATTTCCAGTCAACAGTGTAACAATTTGACAAAACAATTTCGCAAACTATTTACAAATGTGTGCAACTGTGGTACTACTTACAATTATGTGGATGTTTCAAATACAGTTTTTCTTTTTGTAACGCTCCCATGCATGCAAGGAGATGCAGCAGGATTTGCACAACAGATTAGTTTCACTTGCGATGGCTCCTTTCGCGTGCAGACGTTACACTTTCTTGACGGCCTTTTTTTCCGGGGAATAGCAAGTAGCAGACTGTACCCACTCCTCCGATGAATATGCATTGGACTCGAGGCACTCTTCGTCGTCCGATTGAACGTCCGCCTGAGCGTGCTCGGTTGTGCTCCGCGTTTTCCGGTGTTAGCATCGCTAGCCCGTGAACCTTTATGACATCGTCATAGCCGCCGCGTCAACGCTTGCAACTTCAGCGTCAACCTCGGAGTCACCATCATCATCATCGATGATGATCATCGTCGTCATCAATGTGCTCTTTAGCGTTGGTCGATGCCTTTCGTCTTTGAAAAAAATTCCCAAGTGTGAGCTGCTTGCAACCGGTCGCCATTGTTCGCTTCTTCAGCCATCTAGCTCCGCCTCACGTCTTCTACTGACGCGTCAATGCTTCCAACCTCGGAGTCACCATCATCATCATCGATGATGATCATCGTCGTCATCAATGTGCTCTTTAGCGTTGGTCGATGCTTTTCGTCTTTGAAAAAAACTGCTCAAGCATGAGCTGCTTGCAACCAGTCGCCATGTTCTCTTTCCTTCCCCAGCCATTGTCCCCTCTAGCTCCGCCTCACGTCTTCTACTGACGCCTACCCAATCTTGACAAAAGAGAGTTATTGCTGCAATCTAGGGGCCAAAAATAGTTATTAGGCTAACTAGATCTGCTTGAAACTTTCACCACAGCTGGCCAAGGCTTTCCTCAACCCGTTTCCCCCAAAAAATAAAAAAAAATTGGAGAACGTCTTTTAAGTCCTTGGCGGCGCGCCGTAGGTTTTAACTAAACGTCATTTAACGTTTTTGGCAGTCAAAGAGTTAATTGACTAATCACGTTAATTGGCATTTTGCATTAAAATGTATTACAAAAGCACCCCCCCCCCCCGAATACTGTTTATTAACCAGTCATTGGTGTTTATTTCATACTTCGTATTCGCATAATGACAAATAAAAAACTTTAAAAAAAGCTGGTTTGGTTATTGTTCTCCAAAGTAAAAACAGATATTTGCAAATGTTTTATTTTGATTAAACAGAAGATAATCAATCTTCTTTCAAGAAGGACTACAGAAATCAGTAAACAATTACTGTCGATATGCTGAAATCAAAGGTTTTGGACAATTTTTAATAAAAAAATTGATTTAAACGATTACTTGATTATTAAAATAGTTGTCAATTAATTTAGTAATTGATAACTTGGCAAAAAATCTAGTAATTTTAAACTGCAATGTTAGCAAGCAGAAAAGCATGTACATTGGGACAACTAGAGGGCTGAGTACAGATCTCTGAGGGACTTCGCAGGGGTCGCTACAATACTCAGAGGTCACCTCCAGCTGGATAATCGTCCTCTCCTCGCCCTTCTTGACTTGTGATTGTTTTGAACATAATCATACTTCAAACATTGCCAGTACGTTTCATTCGATAGCTGCAGTTTGGCCTCTGGAACAAATGATTCCAAATGTGATCTAACATAATTTTGACAAACGACCAAATCAAAGTTGGACCGATGTCATAGAACAGATTGTATTTTACACCTGATATGAGATGCAATAACTAAGTCATGCACAGACGCACAATCTAGTCAGGTTAAAAGGCCTGCCAGGTTTTATCCTCATGCTGTCGAATGGATTTGAAAGCCCGCAGCTCACATGCAGCTTCAGTCATCCGCTCTTTTCACGGTCTGACCTCTGGCCGGCGTGTACGTCTCCTGAGACGGAGCTTTCATCACTCCAAATGGAATATTCAAATTGCTGTCATTTGAAATATGGAATATGTCCACGGCCATGTGCCACATATCAAATAAGCAGATCCAGAGACCGTGGGGAGAAAGTGATACTCAATTGAAAAGGATGGAAGAGTGAAAAATACTATTCATATATGCGTATAGCATGTTGTGGTATCCTGCGATTGGCTGGCAACCAGTTCAGGGTGTACCACGCCTACTGCCTGAAGCCAGATGGGATAGGCTCCAGCACCCCCGCGACCCTTGTGAGGACAAGCGGTTAAGAAAATGGATGGAGGAATGGATGTTGTGGTATCAAAAATATAGAAATAAAAAGCATGCAGCACTGTGAATAAATGATCTTACGGATTAGACTTCATTTCACCCTCCCTGACCTCAAGCATCATTGAATATTCATTGAAATCGTCTTCCTTTGCTGCATGTTTGCATTTTATTCTATATTTTGATCCCAAAAATAACCTATGAATTTGGGATTCAAAATATATGTCTTTATGAGAGCAGCAAAAAAAAATCTAACTCTTGTCAAGGGCACCTCAATAGTCAGAAAGCAGACTGTTGTTTTTATGTTTTAATCTTTTTTCTTATTTATTTATGGCCACTGTGGGACTCAAAGCCTCCATTACCAAAGCCCCATCCATCCATTAAACAATCCTTATGTACCAGGCCTTAGAGATGCAGGGTTAAGAAGCTTGCTCATCCTGGAGGGGCTCAAAGTAGGGCCAAAATGCACCATTTGTAAGCGACAAGGGATGGGCACCATTAAGGATTATTTGATTGTTGATTTTTAGCAATTGAGGAAAAAGGGGGAGAGCCCCCCCCCCACACTTTTTTTTTTTTTTTTTACACATACTGTATCTTACAAACATGAAATGACTTCACACCTGGTTAGTTCTTCATTCCAGGTATGGCGGAAATGAAGAAAAATTATTTTTGTTTAAAAATAAATAAATAAATAAAAAATTCTTGTTTGTTTTTATTTAAAACCTCATACAAAAAGGAAATGAAGAGACATGTTTTTCTTTTTTGTTTTAAAATCTCACCCCCAAAAAAAGTAATGTAGAGATATGCGTTCAGGAAAGCAGGTGCTGCATGGCTGCATGTGCACAAGCAAAGAATCTTGAGATAAAAAAAATCAACTTTGCAATGTCTGAAAATCAGAAAGCAGCTGAATTATGCATTGCAGAGAGGCTTCATGTCAGTAGGAGGGAACACAAGTCCTCAGCTTGATACCATTCTTTCTTCTTGAGTTGAAAGTGGAGTGTGCGGAGCTCGTCGTCTTACTGGCTTACCCGGAAGACAAAAAAAACTATTTAGATTCACTAGTTGAAGTGTTGAATAAAAAATAAAAAATCAGTACAAATTCTGTAAATCGCACAAAAGTAGCGTATGTTAGAAAAGTCACACTTGTAGTTAATAGTTTTCAGTTAATTGTTATTCATTTGCAGGGCAGGTTTGTTCAAGAAATGTTTTGTTTTTAGTTTAGTTTAGGGCTGTCACGTAAATATTTTTTAGAATCCATATTTCTTTGGATGATCCCGTTTTACATGAGCTACTTCCTCTCCTTCGTTCTGATTCAGATTGCATCCGTCCTCTTCCTTCCTCTCCCATTGAAAGATGATTGCATAGCGCATGGCGAGAAGCGCACAAAAGCAGAATTAGTGTATTAATTACTGAGGATCTGCAATCATGATACCTGCCCCACCCTGCAGTGACGAGTGCCCAAAAAGTAACCGCTTCTTCCTTTTATAGTCAAGGGGGGTAAGCTGCTTCTCTTCATCAGCCTCCACTTGATGAATTCCTTCAAAAACCGTAGCAACAATTCATCCAAAGATCCAATTTGTGGTCCATTATTCTTTGGATGGATTCCTGTGATCAAATCTTCTTCTTTGCTGTTAGGAACTATCCTCAGATGGCTTTGATTGACACAAAAATGCATTTTGTTATAGGTGAGAGGCCGTTTTAAGTGCTGCTGGATTGGTTAGCAACTTAAAAGCTCCGCAGTAAACTAATATATCATCGCTCTTATGTGAAAAACTACTACGACGTATGAGGGTATTTTTTAGAGGGTGGTGGCAAATTTGAGAGAAAAAAACTCATAAGTTTGCGACTTTATAAAGTGGCAGATCCATCCATCCATCCATTTTCTTGGCCGCTTTTCCTCACTAGGGTCGCGGGGGTGCTGGAGCCTATCCCAGCTGGCTTCGGGCAGTAGGCGGGGTACACCCTGAACTGGTTGCCAGCCAATCGCAGGGCACACAGAGACGAACAACCACACTCACATTCACACCTAGGGACAATTTGGAGTGTTCAATTAACCTGCCATGCATGTTTTTGGAATGTGGGAGGAAACCGGAGTACCCGGAGAAAACCCACGCAAGCACGGGGAGAACATGCAAACTCCACCCAGGAAGGCCGAAGCCCGGACTCGATCTCACGTCCTCAGCACTGGGAGGCGGACGTGCTAACCAGTCAGCCACCGTGCTGTAAAGTGGCAGATTTACAAGAAAAAAAAACTTACGAGTACTACACATAGCGTAGCTATAGTCTAATGTGAGTATTTGATGGTGGTTAATGGGACACTTTATAAAATGAAAAGGCAGGATGGAGACGGATTCATTCTTAATTTAAACTTTACTCAACTCGAGCGACAACACTTCCTGATCCTTTATCAGCTGACTCAACATTAACCAATCAGAAGCTAGCATACTTTAGGTAAATGCAAGTGAAAGACGCAGAGCAGCAGATTCGACACATCAACTTAGAGACTTGAATGAATGAATGTGTAAATAATAATTCTTGAAACATAGATGTACAAGTAAATATTTATTTTAACAAATGAATTTGAAAACCCGACCAAAAAGTATTGGCACAAACATCCGACTAGTACGCTAGGTGTTTTTTTCTCTCGCAAATTTGCCACTTAATAAACTCGCAAATATGGCAAACTTGCGAGTTTTTTTCTCGGAATATTGGCCCCGCCCTCTAAAAAAAAAAAACATTTCTATACGTGACCCTAATACGCCGTCATAAAAAAACATTTATGTCCTTTTCTCTCTCTTTTTTATTTTTTTTTTTAAATTTTTACATTTTTGGAATGTCTGCATTCAGTTTCATCCTGAAAAACAAATGGACATAAGGGTTTTTCACATAGCAGCGGCGATATACACAATATTTATATATATATACACACACACTATATATATATATATATGTATATATATATATATATATATACACACACTATATATATATATATATATATATATATATATATATATATATATATATATAATTGGAATAATGCAAGCTGACGGACTGTCAAAGGGCATTTGAATTGAACTACTGAATCTTAAATATCTGCCTTCAGGCAAGGAAGGGAAGTGTAGGACCATTGAGAGCCATTTATGTGCTGACAGATTGGCAAAATGATTTGTAGTGTGACTGACCAGAGCGGAAAATGTGAAAATGACTTGTCTTTCTTGGAAATAAAGAATTTTTGAGTGGGCACTTTAGCTTTAAAAGTGCAGCTGTACTACTTCCCATACATTGAAAAAAAGGCCTGCCTACTTTACTGTATATTGGTACATCACTAGTGTGTTATTATCCTCTTCCTTGCATTGTCAAGGTAATATAAAGTGAGAAGAATGTATTTAGTGGACAGTTGCTAGAATCTAATCCCCCATTTAAGTGAACTGACTGTAATCCTTTTGCGCAGAGCTGGAGAGGCTCCCCTTTACTTCTTGGTACATACAAAATAACGTTGCACACCTTTTTCAATTTGCATGCTGGATACTGTGAACCAGGGCTACTCATTTTGGTGGGGCTCGGTCGCGTGCTGCACTTTGCGGCGGGTGACCAGCTGGCAGGAGTTTCAGTATGTCATCCTGCACAGTGCCAGTCTTAATCACATATCTCTCTATACTGCTCACACACAAAGCAGCTTTTGCAGAGACAACACCCAGCAGTCAGATTACTGTGGACCCCTGCTGGGGTGTTGATCTGTCTTGTTTGTGTGTTTGAGTGACAGAGAGCCAAGAAACGACACCGTCGAATGCATTTGAAAAGTTGCAATTTACAACCTTTAGGATTTCAAAATGACTGCAAATCGTTGCGGTTGTTCTCTAACAATGGTACTTAACATGGGTTTGATGAGTCGGTCTCAGGGGTTTGACGGAGGTCACGACACACAACCGACTCAAATGATTGGCAATGATGCGATTGGCTGCAGGTGATCTCGCCGCATTGCTTGTCCTATCTGTGCAATGTGAATCTGCATGTATAATGGTACGTTTGGGGTTCCTCAAGGTTCAATTCTAGGACCTCTGCTGTTTTCATCTTAAGAAAATAGCAGTGGTTGTTTTCAAGTGTTGTGTAAATCTCGAGTTGAGTTGAGTGATGGGAGTCTTGTCACATGAACAAACACATAAACGGAATAAGGTCGTTGGCTTTAAGAATGTCAAATATGTCATGAGGTTACCATGTTTGTCAAACTCCTGACCAGAGCCTTGTTGCAGCATTCGATGCTAACTTAACTAAGATGATTGGAACCCAGTGGGATTTGGCAGGCTTTCAGCTTGTTGCATAATGTTGTTTACCAAGCTCATCTATTTTGTTGGGTAGCTTTTGGAGAAAGAAGTAGCACTAGAGTGATGATCAACATGTTGGGTTGAATATTTGTATTCATAAAAGTTATGCTTACTTCCACTTGAGTTGTCGTCTGATAAAAGACAACAGAGTTTGTAATCAAACGCGACGTTTTAATTGCTATGAAGTATTCCTACACATATTGATAGATAAAAATATACTGACACTTAATAAAAAAAATTTTTTTTAAGTCTAAATGCAAAATGTGATGACTGCAAGCCACTGTCATGTTACCTAACGATTAGTGTGCTTTGTTCTGTTCTGCGTCTTGAATACAAATTTCAAATTGACCATTATCACGAGGAGCACAAGAAACAATGGGCCGCATTCATCACTAGTCAGGGAAAAAAAGTGTTTTTCAGTCATACTAACACAATGTTTGGGAAGAATGCAACTAGTGCAAATGATGTCATGAATAGGTTTAAATGATCATTTAGAACTTCACCAAGTGGACCATTTCACATTGTGACTTTTGTAATGTCATTAATATAACTTAGAAACTCCATTTTGAAAAACTCACCCACCACAGCGAGAATTAGAGAGTTGCCAAGGTGGTCAAGTCCAAAGCAATATGTGACTCAACAGCGCAAGTATTCTCAAATGTTGTCCCCTCTAGAGCTGCATATTAATCGATCTAATCGATCAACATCCACATCCAGTACTTTTATAATGTGATGAATAACATTAAAATAAGTGACTAGTTACCATATAATGCAATCTTTTTTGAACCGACTGTGCAAAATGCTATGAAATGCCCTCCTGTGGCTTGATTGTCAACACAGTGCTACCGGCATATGATGCAAGATCAATAATGGAGGAAGGGAAAGACTGTAAAATATGCTGTCCTCTGACTGACAGCTCTTTCAAAATGAGCCGCTCATTACTGAGCCTTAGCTCTGTCATTAGCCTGCATTAGGGCTGAAAGAGAGGATTGAGGATTAGCTAGGTCTGCTACCAGCTGGAGATATGCTTCAACCTGAACAGAAAGATGTGGACCGTCTGACATGTTAAAATAATAATAATAATAATAATAATAATAATAATCACACAAATACAGGAAATAAAAATGAAAAAGTTTCCCTTTAGTTGGCTATCAGTACTATAAATGTGGCATTTCCTTTAAAGATATAGAATATATATCCAATAAAAGAAGATTTGATATGTATCTTGATATATTTCAAAGTGGAAGAATTTGATTAAGTTTGGTTCGATACAATTGCATGAAAAAATGAATAAATTAAAAACAATTACAAAAACAACCCCTCACATCTACTAAAAGTAACTGAAATAAACTACAATACTACACTATGCTCTGTAAAAGTCTCATCTGGTTTATAATTTTTGGTGAATCAAAAACAAAACCAGCAACAGCAAAAACAACCAAGTACAACAGACAAAAAGTCAATTAAAACTGTATACCTGTATAGATAGAATAATAAAGCAAATATTTAAATGATGTCACTAAACAGAGGTACCTGAAATAAAGTCACACAATGATTTTAAATGGATTGACTCATTTAGCCATTTTCAGCTGTAAGAAGTTACTATTTTGCCTGTAATTGATTTGATAACTTTATTATTTTTCATTTGACCGAACTTTCTTGGTTTGGTCATGTGATGTTTGCAAACTGAGCCATGATTGGTCGTTCCCTGAGCTCTGTGATGTCATTTTCAGTTGACAGCAAGTCGCAAAATTCTTGCTAAATGAGTCAAGTATACCTTTAAATAAAGTTGAATAATTACAGGTTTTAAGACTATTAAAAATAAGTATATTAAAAAGGTGTTGTTGTTTTTTTTTTTTTTACTTTACCTTAATCAAAACATTTAACTTTTTTAAATATTACTTTGGCAGTTCTTCGTCAATTCCATCTTTTGGAGAGGGGAAAAAAAAAAACTCTTGGGGTCTCCGCCTTGTTGCTATGAAAAATTACCTTGATACAAAAAGTCTAAATCTAGTGTGTATTTTGCTCTCTCACTGATTTCATTTGTAGACGCTACAAGTTTCCAAGACGTTTTTTCCCCTTTCATTTAATTGATTGCATACTTTGAGAAACTCATTATTTCTTTCAAGGCGTAAAGTAAACTCTCCAAGCAACTGAAGTCTTACGTAATTGTGAATGCGAAGAAAAGTGGGCCCGCCTCTTGACATTTGGCAGAAATCATTTGGCGCTGCGCGCGCACGTCTTCCAAGGCGCGTTCTCGCCTGTTGTGCTGTCGCGGGCGCGCGCTGGCGCAGCGCCGCGCAGGCAGCGCGCACCCCGGCCAGCTCGCGTTCGACTGTCAAGTGGAAGTCACCCGCACCCGCAGCCAGCCTGAGAAGCTTTTCGGCTAGACATGGCGGCGGATCCCAACCCGGACTGGCTCTCCTGTCTCCCCCCTT
Organism: Vanacampus margaritifer; assembly: GCF_051991255.1. Lineage (NCBI taxonomy): Eukaryota > Metazoa > Chordata > Actinopteri > Syngnathiformes > Syngnathidae > Vanacampus > Vanacampus margaritifer. The sequence continues at coordinate 6,017,895 of NC_135446.1, forward strand.
CTTGGAGTTACGGCGTCACCCAGGATGGACGGATATTCTTCATCAAGTAAATATCGTGTGGAGGCGTGGATTTCTCGACAGGCCTGGTTATTAATTCGTCTGTTTTTTCTTCGGCGTTCTCATCCCCCTTCCCCTCCGTTTTTCCTTCTTCTGTTAACAGCGAAGAAGCCAAGAGTACAACCTGGTTGCAGCCTCTTAGCGGAGAGGCTGTCATAACAGGACACAGAAAAACTCCAGGCAAGTCATGTTTTTCTCTCTCTCCCTCTCTCTCTCTCTCTTTCTCTCGCCCTTGCTTTCGATGTAATGCTGCTCGTGATGGCTCGCGACGAGAAGTTGCGTGAAGATCTCTGCAGCAAAGCAAAAGCAACAAGCCTCCTCTTCTCTCCCGTGGTCGCCCCTCGCGCACGGCGTCCCCCTCCTAATCCACCTGGCCACTTTGCGACACACTTTTTAAAAGTTCCGTCACGTAGGCGTGCGCTGATGTAGCAAATTCCCCCGCAGTGCCACTTTGGAAAGAGATTTTGCGGAAATAGCGTCGATACGCTGCAAAGGAGGCAAAGGGAAACACACATCTGGACGGTAGCGTAGCGGTGCATCGTCGCTTGCAGATGTGCTCAACAGCTGGATGTTATACACACGGAGCTCGCAAAATAAAACAAAGAAAAACGATTGAGCAATGGTGGAATCGGTGGTGGGCAAAGAATTGGGGAAAAGGCCACACGCCAAATGAGCTCTTGAACGCCCAGTCCAGACGCTACTGCATCACATGCGAGTGTGTGTCGGTATGTGTGTGTGTGTGAGAGAGAGAGAGATCACATCACATCTCCCTGCACAGCTGTAACGCTCATCTGTTTATCTCCCATTGCTTCCTTTTGCAGATTTACCAACAGGATGGGAGGAAGGCTACACATTTGAGGGTGCTCGCTGCTTCATCAAGTGAGTGCAATTGAAGGCAGAATGATTAAGTGGTGCAGATGTGGCAGTAGCCATCTTCAGCTGGCGAGGGGCTGCTTTGTTTAGTGTGCAGGCAGAGATTTCCCTGCCGTCTCTTCGCCGCCCACCAAGCTCCCTTGCTGCCCTTCTGGAGAATACATGAATGTTTGTCGCCTGTAACACGGCATTCCCTGTGAATGAGCATGGCCTTCTCTTTGTCTGCTCATGTTGACTCCGTCCGTCTGCGGTTATGCTCTTGCTACACACACCGTATTTCCTCAAAACATCTTCCTCCAATACGCACTATAGCAATCTATTCCCATCAGAAAAATTTACGAACTCAACAGTCCTCAGTCCATCCTATATGATCACAAAAATACACTGTATTTTACCTATTTGCTAACCAAAACAGTAGCAGTGAAGCACGCAAACAGTTTTTTTTTTAACAAGATCTTTAAACTGCTGTTTTAGATTGTTGCGTAATTCTCACAAAATGGGTGCTGCCCAAAAGTACAGTTGCTAAAATCAACATTCAAAGACAATTTGTTGGAAATAGTTTAGTCCGGGTTTTCCCCAAGACCAAAATTAAAAATGTGGACCAACGCTAACAAATAATACCTGCAGTAAGTGAAATCTATGAATAAGTCAGCTTTATTTAAAATATTTTTTTAAAATTTTTTAAGGCTGTAAAACCTCTCACCACACATTTGATACATTTTCTCACATTTCTCTCTCGCTTAAACACTCTCTATGTTCAATCCTTCATAAAAAAAAAAAAATTGTGTAGAATCAGTAAGATTACCGAATAAACAATATTGAGCTCTGTCAAAAAAATAAAATTAAAATAAATAAAAGTTAAAAAAAAATAGGTACACTTACTGTTTGAAAAAAAAATAAACAAAAAAAAATAAACTAAAAAAATAAACAGCGAGCTTGCGACAAGTGACCCGCATCATAGTAAGGGAACGCTGTACATCTGGAATTTACACATGTGGACAAAATTGTTGATACACGTCTGTTAATGAAATCAAATTTGACAGAATTCCTTTGAATTGTGATAGACCGACAAGGTTGTTTTTTTCAGGGCCGATACTGATTATTAGGAGTCAAGGAGGCCGATAACCAATATTTGGAGCCGATGTTTACTTTTACTCAAAGGGAAAATATTGGCATTAAACTTAAAAAAATGTCACTTTGTTGAAATGCCATGAAGTATGTTAAACAACTTTTCACATTTCCAACATTTTGAAGGTTTTCTGTCTCATTTTTAACATAATAGAGACAGTTTTGTTTAAAATTGTAACAAGCGTAGGAAGCTTCCTGGCGTGTGGGTAAATTCAAAATTCAAAAATTAAACAAAGTTTTCTACAGTGAATAATGTTTTCCAAATTTCAATATTACAAAAATGCTCAATTTGCACTTCTTTTTTTTCCCTATATACCATACCAGTTGATAGCTACAGTATGTGTGAATGCTGGGGAACGTAGCAAAAGCCGCTCACAAATGGTGAAAAATCGTCTGAACATGTTCAAAATGTCTTTGTGCTAAGTACGGTCAACATCTATGCAACTGTTTTGCAACGTTTAAGGAAAGCATTCGCCGCTCAGTGCCTTATCAACCTTCAGATTTGGAAAAAAGGCAGATATCCGCCAAAATACCAAATATCGGCACTGATAATCAGCCCGGCCGATAATTGGTCTATCATAAGGTAAAAGCTATCAGGCCATCTCCAAGCAGCTTGACACATGACTACCGGTTCACATATTACTCACAAATGTAAGATGACCAACAATTGAGTCCACGTGTTTGCACAACGTAGACATGTAGAGTGCTGTACAGAAACAGCAGCAGCAGTCTGTTATTGTCCAATCGGGCGAGTTGCCTGCACTGTCAGTTAGACGCGCGTTTGTCAAGCGAGTGTGACTCAGAGCTTCGCTCGAGCTGAACAGGCTCGACTTGTTGGTGTGTGTGTGCGCGCGCGCTTCTTTTCTCAGTGTCTTGTGTGCATTTACATATATATTTAGTGGACCTGTTTGACAGCAACATATCTCTCTCATTTGTAATGGGTTCATTTGTTGGATGACTTTTCTGTCTAGTTGTTGCGGCATGTGCTCTGTGGCCATTTTGAGAACAGCAGCTGACACATATGGCGAGCTAATATAGCTGTTCTAAAAATAGCGCCAAACCGCTGCTCATTGGCATGTAGAATGCACAAAGGCATGCGTGCACACAGACAGGTAAATACAACATGCATCATGCATGCAAAAAAGGTATTGTGACTTATATGATGATACGCAGTGAATGCAGGTGTGGATATAACCTGTATATAATCAGAGTATGATAAATGTATTATTCAGCCACACATTTTCCATACTGCATATCCTTACTAGGGTCGCAGCAAACATGTCGTCTATAATACTTTGACTAGTGGCCAGAGTGCGTTTTTCTTGTGCTGTCGTTTATTATGATTACAATATTGTTTGTGAGCTTTTTGTTTAAGAGTTTAACTCGGTGTTATTAACCTCATTTCATTTTTGAGTGAACGAGTTGTCTGGGAATATACGTGCTTTTGTTTGAGGTTGCCAACCAGGGGTGTGAAAACTGTTGAATTTAGAATTAGCATAGAAAAATGTATCAAATGGATGACATTCGCTACTTGGTTTCACTCAATGATTGAAGACCCAAGGCTACCTGTTGTGCCGTCAATGTAATATGTAAAGCTTTCTTTAAAAATATTTATATTGAAAATAAGAAATAGCACGTTTGTCAAATGCTGTTTTGCAACTGTGTGAGATCTGATCATGACGGCTATCACCTGACACTAGCATAACATGCTTTGTTTAAATAAGAATAGATTTGCAATCTTGTTATTGTTAAAACACACTACCTTTTTTGTTCCATTGGCTAAGTTATATAATGGTGGTGGCCCTCCCATTACATTTGTATAAATTGAATTAATTTGAGGCTTTGATTATGTACAATTTAATGTTACTAATTAATTGAATTTTAATCAGATACATTTTTTTTTTACATAATTCGGAACATTCGGGCATTTTTGATCCGTCCGCAATGCAAATGCTTCTTTCACACGGTGAAAACAAACGGCGTGTTGTATTGCTTTTGTCTGTGACGAGCATACAAACCAGGCAGAATGTTAAAGTAGCCAAAATACATTTCATCACATTTTGAAGATGAAAATAATCCTCACTCATCAAATCACAACCATCCAAAGTCCAATGCTTTTCAATGAGCAGAGAGCATCGTTTCACCGACTAATACCGCCATTTTGACTTGTGACTTAAGCACGGAATTGTCCATAAGGTGAAGCACTACTGTTCTATGAACATACAATATACTGTACATGCACGTGAATTTAAACTAGTCGTTCCTGTTACATTTAAATGTGTAGGTATCTGCAGTGCATCATGAAATTGTTGTCAATTGTTGAGAAGAAAATGCTAATGCTAAATATGTGAACAGCAAACCATCGCGCCTCTCTGAATTGCACTAAAAACGCAAAAAAAGACACTCGAGAAAAGCTGCGCTTCGACTGAACCATATCACTTTCGGGACTGCTCGATTTCTTTTCCCCTTTCATTCAGCCAGTCACTTGGACAAAGTAGCTTCTCTTGTACTCATACGTTTTTACTAATGTTACTATGTTAGCGTCGGTGTTTGCGTTCTCGGCAACATGTTTGCGGGGATTGCAAAAGCTTGAAGTGATACAGTGTTAAGCAAAATCTTTGTTGTACAATTTCATTTGACATATTATCCAAATGTCCATTGGGTGTTTTGTAAAAACAAACTTGAATGCCTCAAGGCGTCTAGTGTATCGCTTTGATCGCTGTGTCAAAGGTCAAAGCACTGAGAACAGTTTTGTGTCATTTGGTGTGAGGAAACAGAAATGAGATTTTAGGTAATGTGTTATTCCTGGGAAATGAAGCCAATAAAGTCTTAGCCTTTTTTATTGACACTGATCAGAAGACAGAAGGTCATTTGTATTTACAATTGGCGTGGGAAGACATCTAAACACAGAGACAGACCGAGAATGATTGCGTTTGTAGCCTGGAGCGCAATGAGTACAGTAGAATTTAACCTGATTCAACAAAAGGCCATCTTGATATTGACTGGCCGATGCTGAACGAGCAGTTATTTCGCAAATCCTTCAGATTTCTTCCTAAATCTTACTTCGTCACATTTTTGAGTCGGTCATCAGTAAGGCAATGCCGTCCTGCTTTCCTCTCATACGTTCAAATTGATTTTACGGCGTTTCCCGTAAGGAATCATGGAAATGGAATTAATCTGCCACACAGTTGGTGGCTCACAGCGGCGCAGGCAGACACTTTTAGTGCCCATGGTTCACAGTTTTGGATGGAATGTTGTGGGTGGATGATCGGTCCAGTTTCAGCATGCAAGACTTTAGAAATCACATCTCTATAGATGGTGAGATCCAGTGTTGCTAATTGTCATGTTTGGACTCTCACATTTTTCAACTCGATGAAGATGCGCCACAAACAAGTTCATGACATGAAGCTGAAAACAGATTTGTTGTTGCTTTTAAAGGACTTGAATTTTGATGGACAGAAATGTCTCAAGTACTAATACGAAATTTGTACTTTTTGCCGTGACAGTTAGCTTGCTTTGGGATAAAGTGAGTGACTGTAGTGAGTGACCCACTAACCAACCAATGGAGCTGTCATACAAAAAACAACAACCCAAAACGAATTTGGACTCCACTGAGAAATATCACCTGGCGCCAAAAACTTTCAACGAAATGAGTCAGATGGGCATGTTTACGATTGTTTGGCCTCGGGGTGAGGCTGAGCTGGCAAAGTGCTTTTCAAATGATTTTGTTGTTTGTTTCGCACATGGAGCAAACATAGGAAGGCAAAAACTCCTGTTGAATCAGTTTGTCTTTACTGTAGCTTATAAAACACGTTTTCTTTTAATGCAAACATCTTTTCCTTCTCTGTATCCGGTTTGCTGGACATTTTAGTGATAACTCGCCGGCATTATTAATTTTGTGTTCAATTTCTTATTAGTACATCTCATGTACTGTATGTACAAAGACTTTCCCAAGGTCTTTCACAGAAAACGGTTTTGGCTGCCAAGATTTTTGAAACATTTTGACTGGTTTGAAGCCCAGCACGGCTAAATTATTTTCTCTCAACCTCAAGCACAGACGAGTGCTTCCATGTACTGCAGTTCTTCTTCAAGCAGCAGTCGCGTAATACAGCTGCTACAGTGCTATCATAAAAAAAAAAAAAGGGGAATGCTTTCCAAAACTGCATTGTACTAGTGACCCTGATACAAACCTTGTTACGTTGCCTTGCTAGAGTTCCATAAATTCCAGATGTCTGTGAGGCAGTGAAGGTGTCTGAGTGTGATTTGTGATTGGTGTGGTCTTGAGTAAAACGCTAGTTGGGTTTCTTTAGCCTTTGTTAAGGTCAACATTAACTGCTCATTTTCACAATAATGAGACTGCTTGTCCTTGTTTCATCAAACGAGTAGATGTTACACTACGCATATTATTTGTGGAATTTGCTAATTGACAGCTGATGTGAGGATTTAGGCTGCTTGTCAGCTAGTGTACTGTTAGCGGATGAATGCTTCTATTTGAGGATGGACTGCTATGTCACACCTGAAAGTTTAATGATAAAAAAAAAATTGTAACGACAAAAAAAAACTGTTAGGAAAAATCCTGAATAACATTCAACCGATAAAATAAACCATTTTGCATTATTGGGGATTTATTATATTTTCAGGTGGCTTTTTATTTCCCCCTCAAAAGTGATCATGTAAAACTTGACAGATTTTCAGTCCAAAGTGTTGTGTTGTTTGTGTTTTATACATTCACAGCAAAAATGGAAGTGTTAAAATGTAGTTGTTAAATGTTTCAGAGTTGATTTCGAATCTCAAAGTGTATTTTTAACACCATCTGATTTAAATGGAAGTCAGTGTTGGAGTTTTTCGATAGAGATGATTTATTTAGTGTTAAACCAATCCAAGTAAGCTCCGCCCACTTCATTAGAACCGTTCTGCCACAAGGACTTCTGGGAGTTCTAAGTGTTACAGTTAAATGTTCCTGTTCTTTTTTATTTATTTAATAATATTACATTCATCCTTTATTGTTAAACAATCAGACATGTTGAGTTAATTGTTACATCAGAGTTTTAATGTTGTTATAGTAATAAACATGTGGCTTTTTTGTTACATTATTGGTGAAATTATGACATGACTGGGTTTTATTTAATTTTGATCGGGTTGAGTGCAAATTTGATAACATTTTCAGGAAATTATTACATTACAGTGTGCAACAAGCTCCAACCATCATTTGTCGAGTTGATGTTCAGCTGAATCGTTTTTTTTTTTGACAAGGAGATTTGTATCAAAAGCAAAGCTGAAGACAACAAATAAGATTCTTGAGACGCTTACTTATTTAAAGTAAGAGTGATTATTGCATCTCCCCTCACCTCAAGCAAACTAAAGGGTGTCAAGATTAGGAGATTATTATGTGGGTTTGATCATATTCACGATAATCTTCTCTTTTCAAATATAAAGGTCTGAAATACTTCGTCGGATAGGATTGGAATTTTGAGGAGGATTTTTCCACTTTTTCCAGAGCACAGACAGGAACAGGGGCCAAAAGCATTGGTCAATCCAAGTGAACAAAATTCACGCAAAAAGATGGTCATCCATCCGGCCCCTTGGATATTTTACTGTCGTGTGAATGTGGCCGCATTCACATTATATAAGGGGCGAATACAGATACAGCGGCTGTTGAACTGACTCATCATTCGGCAGGACTGTGTACGTATGTATGTGTGTATGTGTGTGTTTGTTTGTAGCAGCTACTGAGCACTTTGGGGATCTTGCAAAATAAACAGAGTAACACTAATGTAGCCTCATTGTCCCTCATGTGCCGGAAAACAATGGTGGGGCTTTCACTGCAGAAGCAGCAGCTGATTCTGGCACACTATGTTCAAATCAGCAAGTCAACAACAGCTCATTAAAGTGGTGCACAGGCCCCTCGCACCCCCATGCCTGTAGGGTGCATTTCATTTGTGAGGTACACCAGAGAAAGGACTCAAAGCTATTAAAATGTTCGCAGATTTTCTGTCTGTTGTGGAAATCCTCCTCGAAATCCTCTTTTAATGAGTTTCACTTTGTTTAAAATACAGGTGAAAACGCACTATATGGTCTCTGTATAGTGGATTTTCACCTGGAACATATCGACATGTGTACATTTCTGTCAGGGGGGTGTCCTATAAATCTGTTCGGGGCAGGCCCTTTATCACCCAGCAGACGTTTGGTCTGGCTCTGACCTTGTAGAGCTGATTTGAGTTTTGTGTTTTATGGCGAGTAATCAAGCGTCTCCGCCATGACTCGCATACACGGGAATGAAAAGTCCACTTTTTTCATGTTACATACATTGCGGTAATCGGACAAAAATATTGGACAGATTTGTTCTTAAGGACTACTAGGGCAGGCCAAAATGGCCGCTTAAAACCAAAATGGTGGACTTCCTGCATCTTTACAGGGACGGGTTCGTCAAACTTTTTTTGTGGGTGCACAGTACTTGAAAATGTGGTCTACTTTTAGTCCCAAATGCACGTAAAACACTCGCACTGTCGAGCTCTTCCTCATCAGGTACATTAACTTGGTATTTGTATCCATCTCATTCCGATTTAAGAAAAGTCGTACAGGCTGTCCCACGGATTGATGACCTCAGCAAGGGCTCGTCAAGCTTTCCAGATTACTTGAGCCTGAAAAAAAAAGATCCCATGGAAGTCGAATCTTTGCCAATGTTAATGCAGAACAACAAAGCGGTACGGCAATAAATCCTTAAATCCACCCTATGCGAGGATTACCTTCATTGATTTATTTTTTATTGAATCTGTTTGAGAGATTGATAGTGTTTTATTTTTTTTTCCAATGACTATTTTGGAGGCTGTACTTTGTGGTGCATTTAAAGCAAACTGAGCCGTCCCAGATATTATCCTTCCTATTTATATAAATGAGTGTTGGCAAAATGTTACAGGAATGTCAAGATCCTTCTTTACTATGTAGTATATGTCGTTTATGATACTAAACTTGTCTAAAATCAAGTTAATGATGACATCCGAGTCCCGTATGTGTGGGTGTGTCTGATACAACTGTTCTTTTTTTTGTTTTTTGCTACAAATAGTTGTGAAATGGGTCATAGGCTTGGTGGGGCAGATCTTCTCCTTAATGATTTCCTGTACAATCTACGCAGGCCAAACACACATGCTTGCTGAAGTGCACACGTTGTTTAAATCCCACTTTTGAATTGGGAGTTGCTGATTGTTTGGCTCCGTAGAATTGAATGTTTTTGTAAAGCGTTTTTGTTTTAATAGTAATTCAAGACTAGAGTGTTCACTGAGGGGAAAGTGGGCCAGGAAAGGGGTAGATCACCAGATTCAGAGAAACTGACGGTGTTTTCATGGACATTTGAAGATATTTCAAATGGAGAAAACTCCTTGACCCATTATGTATGTTCTTGACGTGCTTGAAATGTGGCACATGTAGTGGGAACGTTCTTCTCATTTGAATAACCAGCATAAAGCTGTGTTTTTTTCTCCGTTTGATGAGTACTGTGGGTGGCTAAAAAAAAGAAAAAAATAAGTAAAACTCAAATACCTTGATGAAAGCAGGACATGACTTTGAATGACCTCTCCTGAATTCTTTCAGCAGTGTTGGAGTCTTGTGCAGCAGGCTTATGATGACGTGTGTTTATGGTTGCACGTCTCCTTTTACATTTATAGATGCAAGAATGACTCCATACTGGAGGTCATTGCTGAACACATCAGGACAAGGTGGAACAGAAGATGCTACTGAATTAATAGAAAAAGATCCGATCTGCATGGACATCAGTTTTTTTTAAATTTCGTGTGCAATTTTTAATTCATGGCTCAATAGCGCCCTCTACAAATCTTTAACGAAGCTTTCCTGGTTGTTCCTGGTTGATGCATATCTTAACAGACCAAAATCTACCAAAAAGTATTTTGTAGCCTTATGCTAAACCAGACAGGAAGTCTGCCATTTTGATTATTGATAGACCGATTTAGTTTTTTCAAGGTCGATACCGATACCGATTATTAGTAGCCAAGGAGACCGATAACCGATATTTCAAGCCAATATTCATTTGCAGTAAAAGATAAATTATCACCATAAAAAAAAAAAACCAAAAACTATTCCTTGTAGTTTTAAATATATTTAAAAAATTACAGCTTGCAGCAACAAAAATTGCAGGGAGCTTGCAGGGTCATCAGCATGTATTAAGCTAAATTAAAAACTAAGCAATTAAATAGTTCTCTTAAGTTTTCTTCTGTAAATAAGGTTTTCCAAAAGTTAAGCATAATTTCTTAATTTTATTTATTTATTTATTTTAAAGTGTAGGGAGTTCCCAGTGTCAATTTTTTTTTTTTATAAAGTGGAAATTTAATAAATCCATAAGTGAAAAGTTGCAAATGCATGCGGATGTGGCTAATTTGGGTTTTTTGTGAGGGTTTGTAAAAGATCTTTGCAGACAATAAAAAAATGTCTGAATATGTTAAAAATGTCTTTGCGACAAATAAGAACTGTCTGTAAACAAATCACAAATCCTGATGGGAACCCTAAATTTCGTTACGTTCGCAAGCATTCACCGCTGAGTCAGATACCAACTTTATCGGCCTTCGGATTCGTAAAAATTAGGGATGCACGATAATATGGGTGGCCAATAATTATCGCCAATTATCGACTAATTTGACGTCATACAGATAAACCAGATAATAAAGAAATCCGTAGATAAAAATATACATGCCACGTTGGTCCATCTGTTGTTGTGTCTCAAGTTGTGCCCAACTCCTCAACCCCTCCCCTTGCCTATGGTAGTGTCGCATAGTTGTGATGTCATAATGTGCGCGACCTCGTGTTGACAGAAGATGCATCATGGTGACATGGCAGTTGCCAATGTGGGCTTTCTTTACTGTGTCTCCCCTTAATGTTACGCTGAAAATTTTTTGTTGCATTTTTAAAACATGACTGTTTTGGCAAACTCAAAATGAGGTACTGGTTGTTTTTTGAAACAGAGATATCTATAAAATTCATCTTCATGGTGCTTTACACAATGTTTCAATGTATGTGTACATGTTAGACTTATAGTCTAAAATATATTTGTATTCAAGTTAGTTTTGCAAACAATTATCGGCTTACTTTACGGTTATCGACATCGGCACTTTCGAAATTATTGGTTTATCGGTATCGGCTGAAAATAGCATTATTGGCATCCCTAGTAAAAATGCTAATGCCGTAATATCGGCACCGATAATTGTCCCGGCCGATGATCAGTCTATGGCTAATTTTGATTTGAATTTGTAATTGTGTGCCATTTTTGGTCTTTTATAGAGGTCATATTTGACAAGCTGTTTTTGTTTTGATGTTGTTGTCCAATCTCCGAATCTAATTGTGCTTGTTGTCATCTCATCTCGGGAGGTAAATGGGGGCTTCCTTCCTTGCTGCACATTGGGCTCTCGCTTCTCTTCACAGAATGAATAGATAATCTACTAGTGAGGCTGGCCAGGATTACAATGATCAAGGGGATCTGGTCCAGGCTCTGCCAAGTTTATGAAATTCTCTAGATCCGGTCCAGCAGCTGATTGGCTGTTTGCAGTATGTTAATGTTTTCAATCTGGTTTTGAAGAGTTGAGCTAAAAGCCCACAAATCCGTTTGGCATTGTGTGTGCGTGTATTTGTGCATGTGAGCCGGCAAGCATTTGTGCAAAAACAAACAAATGGACAACATGAATAGGATTTTGAGGTGATCCTTCTCCTCTGGAATCAATAGGAGGCTTAAGCTTTATGATTATGGATTTAAAAGCAGCAGATGGAAGCACAAACAAAACTTGTGTAAAAATGGTTTCGTCTGTCCAGAATAACTGCAGTTTGTCACAAGGCAGATAGTTTCGAGTTTATACTTCATTTACATGCGCACTGTCATCTCCCGCCTATTCGGGTTCAAAAATTCTCCTTTTGGGAGAACCGTCATTTGCTAAAAAAAACTCCATATACAGTATGTGCCTTTTTGTGCTCTTCCTTTTACACTTATTGGTGGTCCATGTCTTCTTATCACACATGACTTTCCTGCGTTTTTTCGATGATGTGAAGCCAATGGTGTAAACTGCACTACGTTCAAGGAGAATAGTTCCACTCACCGTCACACACCAAAGCCATAAATCTGCCAAGTTAGCTGTGCAATAAAGTACCACTGTTCTCCCTCTGGGCTCAGCAGATAGGTGTCGAACCACCGCCACTGCCCGTTTAATGTTATTTCAGCTTTATTGGATAGAAGGAACCTGGACAACAGCGACAAGAATACTGGAAGAAAAAGTGAGCTGCACTACAGGATGGATGATATAGAGAAGCGTGAATTCCAAGGTTCTAAAGGCTGTCAGATGAAAGCGTCACTTTGGATGTAATATTAATTCGTTCTTTGCTCTCGCGAAGCTTGAATCAGTGGAAAATGAGTCATCACAAATGATTTTTCTCGAAGGGAGAGTGACAGCCTTGAGATTGAAGACAGGATTAGAAACAGGGTGGCAAGTAAGCAATGTGCTGGCTGGGAAACTTCTTCACTCAAAGTAAAGCACAAACAAAAAGCAAGGAAAAGTCCTAATCAGGAACATTATTTTATGATTGTAATAGTACAGTGATTAATTTAGTTTACACTTAACCAATAAGAATGATCTAAGTTATTGTGCTAAATTACCATTTCATGCAAGGCTTATTGCGGCGGCTTTGTAACCACCATTTCTCTTTATATTTTTTCCTAATGGAAAATAATGTTGAAATCTGACAAAGCCAGAAGGATTGGCTTCATATTTGTGATGTTTTTGTCTTAACTGTACCAAGTCTCAATATCCACAAGGAACCAGTTGGCACATTTTAACATCGATCACTAAAATGTTTGTGGAGATTTCAAATTCTACTTTTCAATATTGGCATACAGCGGTACCTTGACTTACACGAAGCAGTTTGTCGTGAAGGTGGCAAGGTGGTCCGTATATTTTTTGCCATTCCCAGTTTAAACATAAAACAAGAGATTACATGTTGTGCATTTAATCAAACCACATCATTTCACGCAGTCAGCTAGCTTAGTGTTAACACACACGGTCAGCTAGCTTAAGGCTAACACACAATGCAAAGTGCCTTAGATGGGCTAATGAAACAAGTGTTGATAAAACAGTGCAGCAACCATTGATTACGGTCTTCTAAACATTTTTAATTACTTTAGAAAATTCGTCAGAATTTTTTACTCGAGTTTTATTTGATCATTGTCAATGTACATTAATAATTGTACTTTTGTTTTCTCTGCTTTGCTTGTGAATGTCGTTAAATGTTGTCGTGACACTAAGACATGAATCTCCGAATACGCTGCACAAATACTATTTCACATACATAAACATATAATAATCAACATATTTTGAAGATCCTTTATTCTTTTTTTTTTTTTTTTTTACATATATATATTTGTAATGTAGTACAATCATGTCAATGTAGTCCCAAAATGATGCAATGCTGTTGCAGGCCCTTCGAGCAGTGTAATAAGGATGAAAAGAGGCTCTGCAATCCCACAGGGGAATGCAACAGCAGGCGGGAGGCGGCGGCACACTTGCTGTATTTGGCTGTTTGTCACCAAAAGCTCTATTGCCATCAGTTTCAGTTACGTACATCGATTTAATAGACGGAAATGCAGCTGACTTACACAGAGGAGTAACCATTTAGTGATTTCTTCTGTTATGCGCTCCTGTAGTAGATTAAGCCTTTATTGACCTGGAATCTTAATCAACCTGGTACTGAAAAAGGCACCTAGTTCTGGTAACTACCTTTGGAAAAAAAGAAGAACAAATAGTCATCCCAATCAAATAACATCTGATGGAAATTAACCACCAATCCTCCTCCTTCCATTTTATTTATAGCGTAAAGCTACTGCAAGCTAGCCCAGTACCTGCCGCACTTGTTCCTTGTGCCTAAACTGAATTCTGCACCTCTCGCATGTAGTCGCACTCGGAATCACTGCAGTCTCATTTTGTCAAGTCCCCTGAGCACTTGCAGCCTCCAGCAGCTGCAGCCTCCAGCTATGTCCAGACTCTTGTAAACACGTGTGATCCAGATGAGCTCCTTGCTTTCGTTTTTTCAGCCTTTGAGGAGGCTGTCACTCAAATTGTTTTATTACACTAATTAAACTGCAAAATATTTCCTTTGTAAAAAGAAGCAAGCGTGAGCATCTTTGTTATTACTTTTATTATTTATTTTATTTACCTATTTACTTCTAGACATATGACATTCATTCATGAATTTATTTCGCATTATTTTGTTTTACTTGTCTTTACTGCAGAACTGATTTTTACTCCATGTACAGCACTTTGTATGCAGCGATGATCATTTGAAAGTGCTTTAGAAATAAGGTTGAGTTGAGTTTGAAAAATAAAAACTGTTAAATGCTACAAAAGAAAACAAGCACTTAATTCAGGTGTTAAACATGCTAGCCGTGTGTATTAGCTTAGCAATTAGCATGGCTTCTCCGCCTTTCCACGTCATCCCTTTGTAAGAATGATACTTATCACAACAGAAGTTAGCTTATTGGCTGCCACGGAGGTGATGATCTCAGACTTTTCATATTTTCAGAAATGATCTTCAAACATGTCCAATGTATTCAAACGAAAACTTAAACTGGTTCAACCTGAAATGGTGCAGTGGATATGTAAACATTAGAACAAACTTAGTTTGCTATTTGAGAACATTCCTGAAATTTTAACACTTTGGCATCAGTCAATATCGTCTGGCTTAGAATTCCAACTAAATCTATACAGAACTTATTTTTCTTTTTTAAGTTCTTAGACAGCACATATACTCTGTAAAATAATTTCAAGATCGACCTTGGTTTCATGGAGCCATAATACATTTATTTACCCGGATGTGCTTTGAAAATTTTGTTGTTTTATGTAATGTGGTTATCCTAACTAGTGGGAGAAAAGGGATGTAAAATAACTAGAAGCAAACCGTTCCTTTGGCATATTGATCTTACCCTTCGCAGTCTTCAATCATGTTCTTCAAAATTGAGAGAGGAGGCCAAATCTCATAAATCTGTCCTCTGTGTGCTTGTAGTGGCTAGTTACTTTACTTTATTGGAAACCGGCTAAGTAGTAATTGAAGGAATTACCATTAATTGTAATCGTTTGCGTGTTCAAATAATTGCAAGATGAGATTCTGGTGGAAAGGGTCCTTGCAAGGTTGGTTTATTACAGAGATCTCTGGTAACACAGTTAGACATCACCCAAGCAGTGTCATCCAATGTGTGTGTCTTCTTTTGCCCACACAGCCTCTTTATTCAAAACATGAGGAAACGCCTCTGTCATCCCGTGACGCACAGAATGAGTTTGCATTTTCCCAGTAAACTAGATCGTCCTTGAACTTTTGACAACCGGATTTCTAATGAACAGCAACTAGACTTCTTAGATAAACATAGAAACATTGTAACTTTCTCATTTCTGGGAAAACAGTACAAAAGATAGCAAGAATGTCAAAAGCATTACTCACACAGGTTATATCAGGTCAACATAATTACACCTTCATCAACACATCTATAATGAAATGTAAAACAGGTAAAAAGTAAAATAAACCAATAAAAATGTTAATAATGTCAACATAATCCAAAAACTCTCACTTTCTGCCTGTTGATTGATAATTAGCAAAAGTTGCACGCCTAAACACAATTTTTAGTTCTACCTACATGCACAGTTAATAACCCAACAGGTTGAGATCAGGGATTACAATAGTATTTTTTTTTAACTTGACCTAGTGAGAAAAAAACGTTACTTTTACCTGAAGGCTTCAACAGTTCACCCAATTCACCCAATTCGCCAAGTAGTGCTGGGACAATTAATTGAAGACTACTTCCTGTATTTCAGGGGGCCCCAAGGACCACATGAGTAATCTGTTGGCCTGTAAATGACCCTGCATTTTTTAATTGCAGAATTGCTTTATTTTTTATTTTTATTGTGCTGTTATAATATAGTTGATGCTTTTATTTTGAAGGATACAGGAAAAGGTCTCATAAACCGTTAGGAAATGACGTAAGTAAGCAATGACGTACCGCCGGCCATTAGTAGCGGCGTCTTCCAAGTGCAGAGAAAAAGTTTGTGCGCCACAGAAAAACTGAAAAAACGAAAATTGTTCAAGTAATTCAGCGAACGATTCTTTAGCACCTGGTTGAGAACGGAACGAGGTTTGTGTTGGAGTAACGTTCTATTGTTTACTACCTACTGTCGCTATATTTCACGTTGTTTGTGTGATTTACTACACAATAAAACGCTACCGTTTTTATCCACTACAGTGTGCTAACGCACCTTAGTAAATATTTAGCAACGCTACTGCTCAAGATTCTGTTTTATTTACTATGAATCTATATTTTTTGTATGGTTTATGTTTGTTTTAAGGCATTTACAATAGTAAAGGGCAATGTTAAAATGTTTGTATACAATGTCAATGTCAAGGCTATAAAACGTTTTAATTTAAGGTAATTCATTTATAGTTTATTGCTTAAATACGGTAAAGGGATACACAAAACATACCGTTTCAGTTTTTAATGGAATTTTCTGTTTACTTGTAATGTAGCTCTTACAGTGTGTTCAGACTTGGTTTAATTAAAATTGTGAACCATCAGTTAGAGAGACCACCTTTATTTCAACAGAGGATGCTACAGGGCCTGTTTCTAAAAATAGCTCCCCAGTGATGGGACCTCGGTTGCTGTCGTTTTGTCATTGAATGTTTACATTCTCAGAGATTTATTTATCTGTTTCCTACCTAAAAAAATCATTAATCATCAGTTCTTGTAGTAGCATTGGGTTTCAAACGTTTAGGCGACAGCTCATCAGTGCTATCTGGCCACTCAAAGTTTTTGTCGATGCTTTAAGCCATGATTAAAGAGCTACTGATAAGAATCATGTATCACGATGTAATAGATGATAGATTACCTTCTTGTGGTTGTTAGCATTACAGATCATTTTCAGGTTTTTTTTCTTCTAACTTTAATGGAAATGTCATATTACATTAAATGCTTTGGAACGTTTGGCTATTTAGGCTTCATCACATTTTCTGTGGAAAAGCGCTGCTATTTGTTGACCATTTGAAAGTCAGTCTTCACTAATCTGTTTTTGTTTTTCGGGTTGAGGTCAAGTATCCTTCAAAGGTAGACTAGTTCTCTGACCATTTGCGGCTTCCTATATGGAGTTTGCAGGTTCTCTTTGTGCTTGTGTGGGGTTTTCTTCAATTTACCCATAGGGCTGGGCGATATGACCTCAAATCAATATCACGATAAATTGGTCAGTTTTACCTCGATAACGATAAATGCACGATAACTGCTGCTGTCTGGGGGTGGCACTTTTCGAACCTTGCATCGCACTTTAATTTTTTCCCGCATCTTCGACCTCAACAGTATAGTTGTGCTGTCGGTATTGAAAAAGGTTGGACGTCTTGCTTTGGGTGGTTCATTTTGTGTTCTTTTGCTCAACATCGTCTTTGTGGAACCCAAAATATTTCCAAACGACAGATGTCGAATTTCTTTTCGGGACAGCTACAATAGGATCAATTTCGACTGATTTTACTTCCGTGTCAGCCTCTTTTTCATATGAACCACCCGTCATTTGCTCGTCTGTTTCCCTTCTTGTTTAGACCGGATGGGTGGAGTCACGTGACTATACACGCTGAACACGATCTTTAAGGGGAATGAACTATACATTATATATATATATATATATATATATATATATATATATATATATATATATATATATATATATATATATATATACAGTATATATAGATATATATATATATACATATACATATAAAAGTAGTTAAACTTTTTACTTTGGGAGCATTCAAGTAATGTGCTGAACTATGTCAGCAGCCCAGCATTTTAGCTCACTGATAGCGCTCTGTGCTCACAAACTGGAGATGTGGTCACGGTGATCCCTGACTTGATGAAATAAGATCATGGACAAGCTAAGGTTGGACAGAACAAAGATTAGTTTTGATGAACTGAAATGTAATTGAACAAAATTCTAACAGATATCTTCCAAGGCAGTTCGTGCCTGTAAAGAATAATAATGGCTGTAAAATGTGGTGTGTAAGAAAGAGTTGTCTTGGGCCAACACCAGCAGAACTGCCGGCCCCGATATGCCAAATGTCTGCCATGACATGATGGCACACACGCAGTGAGTAGACGTACTCCCACTTGCAGCAGTCATGCTTGATGACATCCCCCTCGGGATAAACGTAGTCAGTCCTTCCGTGGCTAACTCAAGTGCAATGACACTGTGTGTGCGCGCTTCCGCGTGCTCGGCCTCTCTCACACTTGGGCATTGTGCCATCCTTAAATGGTCATCCCACTTTGCACATTTGTTTGTCATGTACACCAACGGATTTGACTTTGTGGGTCACTCTGTGTTGAAAGGTAACCAACTGTTCAGACGTGTGCGTTACGTGTGCCAAGCAGAATCTCTGCTGAGGCCCGCATGTGTGCACGGCTTCCTTCACCTTTTTTCAAATGTTTTTTCTTTTCTTTCCAGCTTCACTGGAATAGCTTTTTTTGCATGTTGTTTTGCCTCACAAAATTTACTGGTTATTTCCATGCACATAAAAAAAAAAAAAATTCACATGTACAGGCACTTTAATAGAAAAAATAAACTTTCTTCGTGGTATATTCTTGAACCAATGCAGACTTCTTAAAAAAAAAAAAGATTTTCAAGATGTGCAGCAGTTTATCGGGTTCTTTTCGTCCTTTGCTCTTTATAGGTCTCTATTTTGAATCTTCACTATCATTTCTCAATAGAATTATCACTCATACTACAATGAAGGCATTAATATTTCAGCCCTGTGAGGCTTGTGAGCTCCAAATCCTTTCCCCGACACAAAGAGGGAATCTCCTCATTGCTGTATCGGAATTATTAAACCACTTGTCAGCATCATAAATCTGACTTTTAACTCACTTCATTCATAACTGCAGTTAAAAGAAAGCAAAACCAAAAATTTTGCACGGAATACGCCTTAAATTCAATCCGTGGAGACCCGCATTCTTTCCTAAAAGATGCATTTAATGTTGAGCATTATTTATGAATTATTGAGTTTGTAGATTAACACCGTTGACATGATAAAGTATATGTATAAACATGCTTGTTGAAATAAAACAGTACAAAGTACACAATAATTAACGTTTCCATGCTGAAGCTGTTTGAAATCTGATGACAAGAACAAACATCGAGCAGATGTCTGTGTTCCTTTATGGAATAATTATGACACAGAATTGAAAATGTGTACAGTATTTTATTATAAAAAAATCAGGAAGACATATTGTTCAATATTGTGATGATTTTTTTTTTTTTTACTTTCTGATCGGTGCTATACTCAAGCACACGAGACACGTACGCTTTCAGCGCAGCCCTTTTAAGGTGATTTCATCGTTTGCATGTCCCTGTGCTGGCCTGCTTTCGCTCCGAGAACGCAATCTAAACGAATCTTTGCAGATTCCAAAAGCGCTCGGGGTCAGGTGTGAATGTGTGTGAGAGATTTGTGCATTTGTCTAATTGTTGACTGTTGTATGTTGTAGTCTACATTGAAGCCATCCTGGTAAATGCAAATGGACGGAAGTATCAACGTTGCAAGTGGACGTAGAGGCCGCTTGAATTCCAGTGTCTCGTTTCTCCTCCCATCTGCGCCTGCTTGACTTGTAGAAGCTAATTGGTGCAATCAGGGGAAGTTTGGGTGGAGCAGATAACTCTTCAGTGTGCTCTTGGCACTCAAAGCAGGCTCGTATCACATCTGCCTTTCATCACAACAATCTCTTGGGACGGGGCTCGGAGAATTAGGCTTTCCCATCCTTGTCTTGTCTAATTTACGGCTTCTAATGAAGTGTGTACACAAACTTCAAGAAGGAGGGAGATCCCATCCTTTGTTGTGTCCTCCTAACTCTCGTGCTCTTTGTTATTGATGTTTTCCGTCGTCGTGCTTGTCGTCTTGTGATGTCTTCCCTTTGGTGGGACTTATTCAGTTTTCCTCGCCAATGCGCAACAATGCCCTTTCTTGTTTATTGTTGATCCTTGAACAAATCGTGCCCTGTTCTGTTCTCTCTTCTTTCCTCACTTGGCATTCTTTTTTTTCTTTTTTTTTTAAAACGGTTTCATTTTGGTTGCACCTGTTCTGGTGCAATGGAACCTCCAAAGTCAAACAGAATGGGGTTGACTCTCAAATGCAATGCAAACCAATAATAAAATACATTTAAAAAATAAATAAAAATAAAGTCCTACTAACCCTAACCCATACAGGACAAGCAATAAATGGATGGAGGGTTGGAATGTGTTCCAAGTCAAACTGTTGCCATCATAACACTTTAAATGCAAACAGGAAGATAACTTTGCTCATGATGAAACTGGGGGTGTAAAGAATAAATTATTCATACTAATTAATTGTGATTAATCAAACAATTGGAACTTCTAATTAACATACTGAATTGTCAATTTATTGCCCAAAATTGTATTTATTCCGAATCATTTGACTTTGACTTAAAAGATGCATAAACATTTTAGAGGTGGGAATTCATTAATTTGAGGCTTTGCAATGGATTAATCGGAATTTAATTATGTTTTTGATTGATTTAAAATATTAAGCAATGTTTTTCAATTTCCAATCCATCTATAATTTATTGTTCACTTTTAAATGACTTTTTTGTGAACTCAAACACTTTATCCTGGGACATTTTAGTTGATTTAATAGCAAAACCACCAGCCTCGAAATACCTCATTATATTTTGGTTCCTTGCTCGTGTTCTTCTCATTGTTTCCACCAACAGGCAATTTAAAAAAAAAAGTTATATTGTTGTGCTCACCTATGGGCAATTTACAGACTCAAATTCCACTAACATATTGGTTTTATGTTTTTTGGAATAAATAGAAAAACACTGTAGGGAATATTGTACCGTATTTCCATTTCTTGTCTTGTGGTCGTGTTAGTCAGTGGCCACAAGAGGGTAGTACAGTACCAGAGTAATTTTGCTTCTCAATTCTGTAGAGAGCTTGGGTTTAATATTGTGGGGGTTCATCATGAGGTTGGGGGGGGGGGGGCGTCCAGTGTGCATGCGGCTGTGGAGGAGAAGATCCAAGGAAGGATTATGAATCAATTCAAAAGAAACATTTTAATCACTATCATACAGTCATTGCATCTTCCTTTCAACCATGAAACTGACTTGTTAAATTCAGCAGTTGAGCAAACAGCTAATCAATGCTATGGCTTTGCTCTAACACATTCCGGACTCAGTGTCATCTTGTTATATGTTAGCATGACGTAGCATTTTAGCTCATTTTTAAAATGGTACTTTAACACAATAGTTGTCAGTCAGTTTTAGCGCTTTCTACACCGGTCATTATTTTCCTATATGTTAGTTAGTTTACCAACTGTTAGCATATTAGCAATTGAGCTATTCTCTTTCTATGACATGACATAGGAATGTAAATGTAGATGTAAAATCCATATCACTCTTCCTCAGCGCTTGCTATCATACCGTACAGTAGCATAACAACTGTTATCGTTCTTGTGTTTTATCACTTCTCAGGTGGTTAAGTAGGCCAAGCAGAAATTAAATTGTTGTCCTTGAGTATTGCATTTTAAGATATTCTGTGAAAATGTTGCCATCCATCCTTTTTTTTATATTCAATTCACCTCACACTCTGGTGAAAAAAAACTTACTTTTGTTTTCATGTGAATGTTCTGACATTCATTTGTAAAAATTAATCCTAATTTTGTATATTAACATTACTGTAAGCATGTTTTCATTCATGCTGATTCAGTTATTTGTGTGAATATGAACTTTATTTTTTTGATTGAGTATTGATGCTAATTCTCACCGGTAAAATGATGAACTGCGTTGTCATGTGTCAATCTAACAATTTCCCGTGACATGTACAGTGTCTCCTGTTTATCTGCCCTTGTGTAAATGGGTAAGTTGAACGTGGGTGTGTGGGTATGCTGGCTTGTGTGTGCTTGAGGCACATCCATTTGCGTCTGCAGATGGGTAACCATGACGACTGCAGCCTGAAGCAGGAAAACGGTGGCAGCAGGCGCAGCACAGTGCACCATCTCTTTTTCCCTCAGTAGATGCGGCCATTACACGTCTCTTCACTTCATCTTCACTCTGCCCTTTACTTGCATATTTTTGTCATTTAGAATCAATGCAGTTTTTACTTCTTTTACATATAAGGTCGCTATCATAATGCCATGAATCATCATGTGGTGGCTCACTTCAAAAGGGACGTTGGGGGTTGGGGGCGTTTGTTGGGGGCGGGGGGGGGGGGGGGGGGTTGGGTCACGGCCAAAAACATCCAAATATGATGAATAACAAAAAAAAGTTTGCAATCAGATTACATTACAGACAGGATGATTTGTCATCTCGAATGTAGACAGAATGTAGTGTGAGACTCTTGACTACTTCTCCCAGTACGCTTTCCAGAAAACATGAAAAGCATTTCCACGGCTATGGATGTTTGTGTTAAGCATTCACTAGTTGTTTAGATCACTGCTTGGTATTCACCTGGAGTGCTGCACAGCACCACTGGAAGCATGCACGCGTTGCTCTGTGAACAAAAAACAGACATGGAATTGACTTGGCACTTTGAGGGATGTTATCCAGGTTTTTACCTTAGATTCAATTATTATTGAATGTTTAGGGTCACAATCTAAATATCATCTTAATACTGATTAAAAATAATAAATCAAAAAAATAGATTAAACTAATGTGTAGAATAATACACCCCAAATATGCTTCTTTATGGGACACATCAAGCCGCCATGTGCAAAGTAGAGTGGAAGGTTCTATACTGAGCGGCTGTTAATAATACAGCACAATTAATTATGAATGGAAGAATAAACAACAATGACAAGGAGTTACTTTAAGAAGAAAAACTCACTATCAGCAAGGACCCTATACAAGCCAAATATAAAATATGAGCTGTCAAGTCAGTCCCGAGGTCACAAACAGACGAGGAATTTGTATGTGGAGTGCTGAAGCAACTCTTGACGTTAAATGAAATCCAATTGCACAATTAAAACAGAAGAGGTAAAGAAGATTATGAAGGAACGTCCCACCGCTTTCTAATGTGTGGACGTGAAATTGCTGCTGTCAAACCAGCTGATATCTTGCAATTCAACACACACAATCAGATTCTGCCTTTGTTGCCAAGCAACTCGAGTTTCACAATGTGTTTGCGGTTTTTGAGAGGTGATGAGATGCAATGAGCTGTACGCTGTTAAAGTACACGTTGCAATAGATTTGATTGTAAGTACGCTTAATTTCATCATACTATTAGAATGCTAGCAAGAAGAATGAAGTAAGACTTAAATCATTTTAAGTTAACAATATTGTGGAATGTGGTCTTGAACATTTCTTGTCAATAATCTTTTATATATGACCTCACTAGTATAAACATGGCATTCTGATTAATATTACATTTGTGGAATAAAAGTTATGAAGCAAAATCCAGCCGTTTTTCTCCATCTCAGGGGGCGGCCATTTTGCCACTTACTGTCTGTCGACTGAAGATGACATCACAGTTGCTCCGGTAACAATCACTGCTCACCTGTTCTCTGAAGATGAGCTGTGATTGGTTGTTACCTGTGACCTGAGCAACTGTGATGTCATCTTCAGTCGACAGCAAGTGGCAAAATGGCCGCCCCCTGAGATAGAGAAAAATGGCTGGATTTTGCTGCTTAACTCATATTCTACTAACGCAATATGAACCAGAATGCCATATTTAGACCAGTGGCGCTGCATAGAACATATTAATGTAAAAAAACAAAACAATATTATGTTCACTTCCCCTTAAAGCTAACTGCTATAAAGAAAAAAAAAGATTGTTGCTACCATAAAATGTTGTGCTGTGAAGGTTTTTAGTATTCATTCCTTCATTAGTGAACTCCCCCACTGTCACAAAGTGCTGAAATGATCCAGAGACATAAGAAGTTTTTTCTGGTGATATGGCATGACTCCTTCTTGTGACTGGCTACAAGTCAGGACTTATATTATTCCAAAGCTACAAACTTGCATTGCTCAATAAATGATGTATCGTAACCATTTTTGTTTCTGGCATTTGAAAAAAACGTTTTCATTTTCCCTAATGCTGGCACCGCTGTGCTTGCTTGTTTGCGTCTGTTTTCCAGAGGTGCAATTTTAAGACGCCACCTCAATATATGCGGCAATATTGACCATTTGAAAGACAAAATATTGAGTGTGGCGGGTTTGTAGATCAGCTTCCCACATCTTTTTACAACTTACAACTTTGCCACGTCTGAACGACAGCACTAGTGCAGAATAACAGAAGAGGGGAGAGAGAGGCAGGGAGTGCTATCGAGCAGCTAGCAACTTGAACTAGCAGCATTGCTTGCCATCAGTCAGAGGAAAGCCCATGAACGCGGCTGCCATCCTCCGGGCTCCGTTTCCCTACTTAACACCTTCCTGCTATTCCTCCGGTGAGTCAACACTCCGCGGTTCCGTTTCTGGTATTTGATGTTTGTGTGCAGTAGCTGAATCCATACGCCACGCGTTTGGATCAGTGCCGACGCAATGCTCACACAGCCTGTTGCCAAGGCATATTCCGTTTTGCTTGTGAAAAGAAGCTGGTCCAACGTGGCTGTGTTGCTATTGCTGGTTCATTCAGAGGTGCTGATTCTCTACAAAAGCAATCGGCGGTATTGTTGCTTGCTAAACACTTATTCTACAGTACTTCTGCCATATGCGTAGCATCAGTATTGCAAAAATGGAATATTACAAATGTGTCTTAAACGTTACTTTCTTTTATTTTGCCTCCTGTTATTTGATTTAAATCAAACTAAACGAGAGCTTCTTTAAATGTATTTAAAAAAATTATGCAATGTTTTGAGGTGACGTCACTATTTCAAACCTAATGTTAAATCACTCGTGTTTGCTGCCCACCACTGAAAGTGGAAGTCAACCTTAAACATTACTTGACAGTAATATGTTATATGTGACCTCACTAGTCTAAACATGACATTCTGATGAATATTGCATTTGTGGTATATGAGTTACGAAGCAAAATCCTGCCGTTTTTATCCATCTCAGGGGGCGGCCATTTTACCACTGGCTGTTGACTGAAGATGACATCACAGTTGCTCAGGGCTCAGGCAATGACCATTCACAGCTCACTTGTTTTCTGAAGCTGAGCTGTGATTGGTTGTAACCTGAGCCCTGAGCAACATTGATGTCATCTTCAGTCGACAGCAGGTGGCAAAATGATTGATATGGATAAAAACGTCTGGATTTTGCTGCTTAACTCTTATTCTACAAATGTAATATTAATCAGAATTTCATGTTTGCCATGTGGTTGACTTCCCCTTTAACAGATCATAATTACAGATGATGTCATACTGCTGAAACTGAGTCACCTACTTGGCCTATTTGTGTGCAGTACATACACAGTGATGATGCTCGCTTTCACTTTCAACATTAACTCACATTAATGCAGTTCTAACATTAGTGTGTAACAGTCTACCAAGCAGGTGGGCGTTGTAGCTAGCGATGCTAATCGCTCTGTAAGTGAGAAAAATGTCTTATAGTGGGTATAGTGCCATCGATGATTTTCATGGCTGTATTAAGTATGTGTTGAAGAGTCTGGCAGGAGGAAGATTTTGAAAAAAAAGTGCATGGGGTATATAATAACTTCTACAACTCATAAAAATAGCACTTGTCAAGCAATAAGAAGACATCCTTTCCTTGCTAGTTTGAGCAAAAACAAAAACAAGCAGCAACGATTGTTCATAACTCTACATCACTTCAAAGTGTTTGCATGAAACCAATGACTACGTTCCTATGAGCCAGTGATTTGGCGCCATCTTGTGGCATCGTAGAAGAGCACAAAAAAGGGTGAATAGGTGAATTTGCAGTTGTCAATTGATTGACGTTCTTTTCTTCTTGTATATATAACGGGTTTTTTTTGTTTTTGTTTTGTTTTAAAGGTAAATGCAAATCTTATTGTCATAAAAAGAAAAGACAAATCAAAGTTTTCAATTGTTACTCCAGGCATGGCTATACAAGCACTGTCTGCCATATTATCATAGTGTTGCGTGACATTTGTTTTCCAACGTTCTTTTATTTTCCTTCCCCAGTCACAATGAGCGAAAGGTGACGTGTAAGCATCCTGTGTCAGGAGCTCCCTCCCAGGACAACTGCATCTTCGTCGTAAATGAACAGTAAGTCTCTTTTCAGGATCTCTAAGTTCAAGAGATCGTACACTTCTCCACCAACAAGCCCAGGAACAAAATGGTCCTGGTACATACTCAAGGACAATCCTCCTTAACCTGATCGATGCGTTTTGAGTGCCCTCACTGACCACGCACCAGAACATGCACACATTCTGACACAGGCCCGGTTTGAATCTGAGCTTTTTATTCACAAGACAATATTACAGCACTACCTTTCTTAGACATCAAATGTGTCCTTCTGTGACTTCTGTTAGTTTAAAATATCCATTTTAAAAGTTAAAACATCAAAATAACACAAATAAGTCTCTTAATTAAGTACACAGTGTTGTTCTCTATCTGCACTAATGCAGACGTGAACCCGCCTGTGTCTGTGACACGCATCTTACCTGTTTTTATGCTGTTTTATGTCATTTGTCATTGTCATCCTTTATTATTTTTTTTATTTGACTGAGTCATGGTTTTGCGTTCTTATCATTTTGTCATCTTGTCATCTCCCGTTCTTTTAGTGTGAAATATGGAAAGCTTGTCCATCCTGACGAGCCCGTAGAGGCTGACACCAGGTAATAAACTGATCATTACAAAAAGAGCAGCTTTTTTCACTCAATATATTTGGACACTGAATGGTGACTGGAATGCACCAGGGTGGTGAAAAATGGCTATATTGTAAAAAAATATATTAATGATTTCCTTTTAAGAAATAATTGTAGTAGCTGCAGTTCACTTCACCGGCTTTCGTATTAAGAATCGTGTCCACAGATTTCAGCAGGAATGCAGTAGCTAACCCACAATTACCCTTTTTGGAAATTCTTTTGTTAAGCCGGAGTTCCAGGCTGGCCAAGACATAAAAATGTTAAAGCAATCTTAATTCATTCATACTTTGTAAGTATTTTAAATGAGCAAATTGCTTTTCACACACCCTGCAACACTTGTAGGCAAAAATGTTGGGAAAAAATGGTTAGTGAAATAACTTGAAACTGATGAGGATTGGAATTTGCATCAATGACATGTCACAAAGCTTCTCCTTTGGACCGATGATTTTGCTCATAACAGATCAGCAAAATTCAAGCGTCATCATCCACAAAAGGCTTTGCTACAAAATGCCAGGTTAAGGTTACTGTACAATTGTTGTCCATGCTCGTTCCATTAGTTTTTCAATAATATCAATCAACTTACCTGACGACATTTCACAAGTCACTCAAGCTCTTCTTTTGCTTTTCTATTCCTGAGGGTCGATGATGACGTCTTGTTTAATGGGATGACTGGGGTGCAATTTGGCATAGGACTGAACAATCCTCATCTTACTAGCAGACACACAAGCATCTTTATGGAGTATTTTCACTTCCATTGCACGTTTTCATGATCATTTCTTTTATTATACTGACTATAATCCTTTAAGGCGAAATTGAAGTCTACTGTAGATTTGTGTTGCAAAGACAACCAGATTTGTTGATTTGGACCTGAATTTGTCACTGCAAAAAACAGAAAGTATCTCTATTGTCAAGATTAATATCCAAGGTGCAACAACAAACCGTTACAGCCTTTATAATTCTTCATTCTATGAAAAAGTCTGACTGTCATGGGTGAAATGTCTCATCCATCCCCGTGTGTCTCTTACCTTGTGGCAGGACAGCTCCAAAGACAGAGCAAGAGAATAGCGGCAATAAAAAGGAACGCCCCATGAGCACCATGAGCGAAGCGTCCAACTACACAGGTGGCTCAGACAACAGCAACTTCACCGGGAGCCCTGCAACCACTTTGACTCACTCGTCATCATTCACACGGGTCAGTGTGCGCTTTTGTGGTCTGCCTAGTGACAGGCGCACGTGGACTCGCCGTCAAAACTGCCGCAACTTTGTTTCCGGATTGGGGCAAATCTAGATTACCATGTTTGGGAAATTGGCAGCCCCCGCTGCACCTTACAGTATAGCGACAGGAAGTAGACTACACCTCAGACCAGCTAAAAGCAATAACTTCCAAATGTACTTTGCATGCTTTAATCTTCTGCATGAACTCCAGCAAGTCTGCTTCCTCTGTACATGTCTTTCCTGCACCGGATTTAAAGGGAACAAGTGCAGCCACTTTCATTGGCCAAGAAATAAGTTGATTGTGTTCACTCCCACAACGGTGCAAAACCATTCTAACTACTCCCATCTGCAAAAATAGCAAAAGAAAGAAAATTCCGCTAATGCGCACCGCTGCACTTTGCACTAGATTTCTGGAAACTGGACTTTGAATCCAGTTCAATATGTTCCCATGCATAGAACAACACTTAACATGTAGACTTGAGTGAACTTTCCATGATTGACATTTGAGCCTTAATTCTCGTTTATTGGTGAGGAACAGGAGCTTGATGAAATAAGTCACACTAGACGTTTAACTGGAGACCACTTGATGGAAATGTTCCTTTCGTTTCAATGCATGGAGCTATGTTTGACATCAGTTTAGGACAGGGGTGGGCACACTCGGTCCTTGAGGGCCGGAGTCCTGCAGGTTTTGGATGTTTCCTTTCTCCAACACCGCTGATATATCATGAGCTCATCAGCAAGCTCTGCATAAGCCTGATAACGATCCTGTTGATTGGAGTCAGCTTGTGTTGGAAGAGGGAAACCTCCAAAACCTGCAGCACTCCGGCCCTCGAGGACCGAGATTGCCCACCCCTGGTTTAGGAGGACATTAACACAGTTGCTTTAGTCGAAAATGTTCTTGATCAAAGAACTTCATACTGTTTGTTATATAAAATGTTGATGCACAAAAAGCATCTTTATGCTCTGTAAATGTGGAATTCAAATCAGTCTTCAGGCAGTCATGAATAAGTGGTTCTTGTTTACACTGGGTGAAAGACTTAAAAAAAAAAAAAGTATAACATCTCATATGCAGTATTCATATCTTCATGCAAAGTCATAATTTATAAACTTGGATGGGCCTCAGTTTTCTGCACTGATATAAATTATGAATTGAAATGCATTGCTTTTGATTTAAAATGTAACATGTTGTGACATGAAGAAAAAACTAAGCTGAAATCACAAAATGATGCAACAAATATGTATTTCTTTCATCTTGAATTCTGCTAAATTAGGGGAGTTTGTATCAAATATAACATGTCATGTATATTTGTGTGGATATATTTATATTTATGAATGTGAATCAGAATCTGAATCAAAATTGGTTTTATTGCCATGTAAGTGAATACATTTCACATGACTAGGAATTTGTCTCGGTGACTGGTGAAGACATAATTATGACATAAACGAATGCTTTGCTTTTAATTTAAGAATCCTCATGCTGTGACATAAAACAAACCTCAGCTCAATTACCATAATAACAACAATAAGATGACGTCACATGAATGTTGTTGTTTTTTTAACTAACATGCCCTGTCAGTGTTTGGTGTATCAAAATCTAGGCTGTACTAAAACAATAATATAATATAATAATAAATAATAACAATGACACATCCTCCAATTTGTGCAAAAAAAAATATTTTTTTATCCTTTTTTTGTCCCTTGCGTATTCTAGTACCATTCTGTCAGGTGTCCTCAGGATTTGTTTTTAGGTCAGAATAAATCCCAAACAAGAAGACATTTTGAATGCCACAGTGTTTTTGAATAAGCTTGTAGCACTGATTAATACATTTATTTTCAAGTTATTTGATGAATGAGCCCCAGTAGTTGCAAATCTGAGACAATGGGTCATTATCTAATGGTGACTCAATATCATCTTCATACAGTGATGTGATCATTAAAATATTTTCCATGGCATTTTCAGTAAGTGCATCAGTTTTTATATCATTGTGCTGTTTGTTGACATCCAAAGCTCAAAATGTATGAAGTTGTTCTAAGAAATTCAACATTGATTTACAGTACTTGGCTCACAACTGTTAGGTTTAATATAGAGTATAAAAAATGGGTCTGCATTTATTTTCTATTTCAACAGCCCTCGAGGTCTTCCAAAAAAGTTCACAACTTTGGCAAGAGGTCCAACTCCATCAAGAGGAACATAAATGCGCCAGTGGTCAAAAGCAACTGGCTTTACAAGCAGGTAAGGCCAAAAGGCGAAAATGTCAAAGAAGGAAGTGAAACAAGGTAGTGGAAGGGATGAAAAAAAATGTTGTCATATGTGTACAGTTTGTGAGAAAGACTAAATATGGATTTCTGTCAACTTTGACCCCGAAGGACAGTACAGGCATGAAGCTATGGAAGAAGAGGTGGTTTGTTCTGTCGGACATGTGCCTTTTCTACTATCGCGGTAAGCAGACGCCATCGATTGAAGACTGCCCTTGCGTGTATTATAGTGGAAAAACCTCCAATATTCTAGAAAGTAGGCGACTGCATTTATTACATATTTGATGTGGAATTCACAAATGCTGGGAAATGTGCATATCAGAATGTCGTTGTTTTTTTTTTTCATGTTTTTATATTCCACGGAAATCCTCACCAGTTAATAAAATAATAAAATTGTTGTTTGATTTTAATTTTAATTTTCAAATTAAACATCATTGAGCAAAGTATTGATGATTTTGCTCCCATCTTTGAAATGTTATTTTTATGAATTTTTTGCAGATGAAAAAGAAGACAGTATCCTGGGTAGTATCCTGCTCCCGAGCTTTCACATCTCCATGTTGTCAGTGGATGACCACATCGGCAGAAAATATGCCTTTAAGGTAAATTTTTTTTAAAAAGCCTTTATGTTAGGAATTGTGTCATTTGTTGGTCAATGTCACAATCTTCTCATAGTGGCTGACACAAGTGAAGTCATCATCATGACAGTCAGCTGTTTAAAGTGGGATCAGGCTCATGTTTAGTTGTAAATTGGATTATAAAACGCCTCAACACGCTGTCGCACAAATCGAAGATGCCAAGAGGAATTGTGTCAAAGCGTTTTGCTGTTTCTTTCTGAGTGACTTCATCTCATCTCTGCTAATCTCTCTTCCCGGCAGGCCACTCACCCCAATATGAGGACGTACTATTTCTGCACTGACACAGCCAAAGAAATGGAGTTGTGGATGAAAGTCATGACGGATGCTGCCCTTGTCCACGGCGGACACGTCAAAAACTCTGCGCTGACTGCGGGGAAATGCCCGCAGATTGACATGTTAGTTTTCATCATTCAACATTACAAACTCGCGGTAGCAACAACCAGGGCTGGACTGCCACAAAAACATTGGCCCATTTTGACTCATGGCCTGGCTCGACTCGACTTCTGACCATACCTGTCTAACACATTGTTCTCTCACTGATATTTTGACTGATGTTGGTTCAGTTTGCTGTCTATATTCAAAATGGATTAAGTCCCTCTAATTTGTGGGCCAGGCTCTTTGTGGGGTAAAATAGAGGAAAATAAAGCACTGCATCTGCCCCAAAAAAACGCCGGCCCACCGGGCATCTGCCCCTTATGCCAGATGGCCAGTCCAGCCCTGGCAACAACTGCATAGAAATGTCCCTAAAGCTTTCATACATAGTGCTCATTTGCTTTTGAACGTAGAGCTTTATAGGGACAAAGATGACGGTGATGATGATGATAATAATATTAACTACTGTATGCAACTGAAAGTGCTTTACATGAGTTAAAAACAACCCTCACAACACTAGCCCAAAAAAATACCTGTTTTTTGAAGGTACATTATAATAATTAGTAAATGAATTAGTAATTATCTATACACTGACCAAAACATCATGCAGCACTTGTTTATTTGAGATGGATAGATTATCTCGCTCACTAACAATGATTTAGTCAAATTTGTGAACAATATTTAAGAGAAATGGGCCTTTTTTCATACAAAGAAATTCAAAACTCTTTCAGTTCAGCTTTGATTTTTTTTTTAAATGGTACTTCTACATTTTCCACCTTACAAGGCCCTCAAAGTACTGTACTTTACATTCGACTACTCATTCACCTACTGATGACGCAGCATCAGGAGCAACTCAAGGGCACTTTGACGTGGTCACAATGGCATGGGATCGAACTCACAACCTCTGGGTTGGGAGACAACCACTCTGAGCCACGGCGCTCTCTAATCCTAGAAAAAGGAGCAAAAATATGGCAGTTTACGTTTGAATGTTACTTGTATGATCTTTTCCATTCCCGTTTTTATATTTGATATTCAGTTCCTGACATTTGAACCAATCAAGAGGTTGATTAGCACCCAGAAACAGATTGTGCTGCCTCAGATGTTGTACTTTACTAGTGTTAATTTCGTCAACGAAAACTAAACAAAAAATAATTTCATCAACACACATTTTTCACCGGACTAAAACTAGACTAGACTAAAACCCTCATTATTAAACAATAACTGGGACTAAATCAATATGCATTTTCGTCGACTAATGAAGACCAGACGAAAATGTACTTAATAAAAACTGGACTAAAATCTATGGACATTTTAGTTCAAAACGAGACGAAAATTATGTGATTTTGTAAAATCTTGTCCTGCTAATCTATCAATCAATATGACACTGTCATATGACACACACCCTTTCAAATTGACAGCTAGCGAGTGCAACATGCACAAACACATAGGATAGACAGGAGGTGGATTCACGGTGAAAGGTAAAAAAAAAAAAAAAAGAAGTAAATTGTAGTAATGACATAACATGAATCCAACGGCTATAAAGTTCCAACAATAATGTTAATCCGACCGCTAATTTACTAGCTCATAGCATGGAGCCATAGTAGCCACTTGTTGATATACTGTAATTGTGTGTTGTTTTTTCATCAAAAAGATGAGATAAAATTTTATGTGAAATATTTTAGATCCAAAATGTTCAACATAATCTGCCGATTTAAAAAAATACAGGGGTAAAATGATTGTCCTGACTAAAACTAGACTAAAATGTTGGCAGTTTTTGTTGACTAACACTAGACAAATAAGATTGTTTCCTTGGACTTAAATGCTAGATTTATAGTTGGCTAAAATTGGACTAAATAAAAACGGGATGAGGTTGGCTAACTACGATTAAAAACTAACAAGCGAGACTGAAACTGAGAATAAAATAAAAACAAAAATGCTTTAAAAAAAAACGAAAACTAACTGAAACTACATTTTATGTTTACAAAACTAACTAAAACTAACAATAATTATAGCAAAAAATGTCCTTCGTTTTAGTCTGTGATAATCAATTTAATGCATGAGCCTTTGGGGATGATTTATTTTGATATTAACCGGAATAAGGACATTTGAAAGTGTGTCCCACAAAAGTGACGTCATCTAGCAGCAGCTAATAGAAAAGCACCTTTAGATGACGTTGCTCCCATGTTTTTTTTTTTAAATATTGCGCACAAGTAATACACACTTTAAAAAACTAAAAAAAATAATGCTGAAACTAACTAAAACTAAGCATTTATGAAATAACTAAAACTAATAAAAACTAACAGAAGCACTCTGAAAACTAATTAAAACAAACTAAATTTAAAAAACAAAACTCAAAACGAAATAAAAACTAAGTAAAATGAAACATTCCCAAACTGTAATAACCCCGGTTCAAACCCATAAAATCATTGTTCATTTCAACTGCCTTGCATCCCTTTCTGCTTCTGCCACAGGTTGGACAAGTTGAAAGTAGACCAGCCGGCACCTCAGGAGTTGAACAACATGTTGAACAAGCGAGTCTTCAGCCGACCGGAGCTCCAAAACAACGAACGCAATCGTGCGCCCGCACGTCAACATTCCTTATCGCGGACCGATGAGAAACGAGTGAAAGATGCCGATAAAGCGCACGGCGGGAATGAGCCAGATTACTACACCTCGCTGAAAGATGGAGGGAGGTATTGCTTGAAGCAAGACTGTGTCAGCTACATGCTCCAAAAGGATGGTGAGAAGTATCTCCTGCAAAAGGACGGTGAAAGGTACTCCATTCACAGGGACTTGGAAAAGTGCTCCCATCGGAAAGTGGATGACAAATACAGAGCGACTCCAACAGATGACAAATGCGCTCCGATGCAAGTTGGTGACACGTGTTTTTTGTCCAAAGATGAAGACACGTTTCTGCTGCAAAAAATGGGAGTCAAAGAGACACCAAAATACGTCCCTCAGAGGGAAGTGAGGAGGCAGCTTTCATTAAAGGAGACGCAGAGTAAATATGGAACATTACAAATTGTGGACAAATACAACACTTTGAAGGAAGTGAGGAAGTACAGCACACTCAGAGAAGGGGATAAATACGCTACTCTAAGAGACTTGGAAAAGTATGCCACCCTTTGTCATGGGGATAAACGCCGCTTCCAGCAAGATGCCAGCGCGGAACTGTCTCGCGCTCAAATCGGCAACATCAAACTGCAGCCGGCCCAGGCGGCTGCCATCGCGGCGGCCGCGTCCGCTTCCCGCCAGGAACAGGCCGCACTCGCGCTGCCCAAGCCTGCGCAGGTCAACGGATCATTGCCGCTCGACCACACGAGTGACTGCGGCTTGACGGCAGAACACCAGAGCCGGGCCAGGCTGGCGGCCACTCCGGTTCCAGAACCGGATCGGGGCATGTCCAGAACCAATTCCATTCAGCAGTTGGAGCATTTGACTCGTAGAACTCGCACAGAAGAGGACAGAAGGTAAGATGATTGCAACATTAAATGGTCATATCTTGTAGGGAGGGATGTGCCAAAAAAGAGATTCTCATTTAGTACGATTCAGAATCGATTTTAAATCTCCCAAAATCGATTTTATTTATATTATTTTATACTGCCGTGCCTTTATTGGGAGCGCTGTTCATGTAGTACACGATATGGCCACGTATGGGCAGTGTGGTTCTGCACGTTCTGATACACTGAAGTTGTAGCCACATTAGGGAGTAGAAGGAAAAAGTTACAATCAAGTTATTCCATTAAAGGTTGTTGTTTTTTTGTAGCGTAGAAAGAGCACATGCCGGTGAGTAATGTTAACATGCTTTTCTGCATACATTCTTGAAGCATTTTGTATGAAGCCGTTCTTTTGAGTGATAAAAGTGCCGCGACTAGCGCCCTAATTAGCATTAGCAAGTCAGACTAAAGCAGATCATGACGATTCTTTGCAGAAATCATTGTCAATCAAATAATTTTGAATCAAAAATCGTTCTGAATTGAGAATTTATTCTGAATCAAATCGCAGGCCCAAAAATCGGATTTGAATCAAATTGTGAGACGGTCAAAGATTATAACCCTTAAAGGGATTACATCATGGAATTTTAAGTTAACTATAGGCATATATTGATTAAATCTTACCTTTGACACAATGGCGATGTAATTTTTAATGAAATATTTGGTATTTTTCTGGCTATTTTTCTAATGCGGAAGTAAAACGCCCGGTTCAGTAAAACCCCGCCTCTCACCGTGTGGTTCCCGCGCCGCTCTCGTCCAAGCCGGCTGCTGCCAAGGAGCGCTGTGTGGCCACGCAAGACCGGACAGCCGTTGTAGTACAACCGCGTCTTTACATGTGGAAATTGGATGGATGTTCAATTCTTCAATAAACATTTGAAACAAAACGGCTCCTTGCCGCAAGAAATCGTAGTGGAGGAGGGGAAGAAGAGGGAAGAAAGAAAGAAAAGAAGGAAGAAAAAAAGACAACCCTGAGGTGTCGCAAACTACAGACCGGCTATTTACAGGGCGAGCGTGCTAACCACTACACCATTCGTTCAGTTGCATTCAACAGCACAAAAACTTTTCGTTTACACAAGTGTCGGCCAGCACTTTTGTGGAATTTTAAGACATCCAATTGTCATTGCACTTTGGCATTGCAAATGTAAAGGATAATTGTTTGCTTTGAATTCATTTGGACAGAATGTTAACTGATAAAGGCTACTTTTGACACTATTCCATGGAGGTCTCAGAGAAAGTGGGCGGTGCGGGCGTGGGGCCGATTCTGCAGGAGGTCCCCAAAATAATTCACTTATAAATAATGTACATTATAAATGTTGAGTTTTGCCATTACAACATTCATAGCTAAATATGTCAAGTAAATAAGATGTATTAAGATATTTTAGAAATTATTTTTAGAAATGCATTTTCAAGTGAAGTTTAGAAAGACTTATTTTAAAATTCAAAACAAGTAGCAGGCGGCACGGTGGATTACTGGTTAGCTCCCAGTGCTGAGGACATAGGATCGAGTCCGGGCTTCGGCCTTCCTGGGTGGCGTTTGCATGTTCTCCCCGAGCTTGCGTGGGTTTCCTCCGGGTGCTCCGGTTTCCTCCCACATTCCAAAGACGTGCATGGCAGGTTAATTGAACACTCCAAATTGTCCATAGGTTTGATTGTGAGTGTGAATGGTTGTTCGTTTCTGTGTGCCCTGCGATTGGCTGGCAACCAGTTCAGGATGTACCCGCCTACTGCCTGAAAATGGATGGATGGATAAAACAAGTAGCAAATTTTTTAAGTGGAATCCTGAAAAAAAAAATCATTTAAATAATTAGTCAAAAAGGTTGCTGTCGTTTATTATATTTATTATATTTTTAATAAAAGCAAACTTTGTTCTTAAACATGACTGTTAAAAACACACTACTGATATAAAAACGTTCTATTTTAAATATTGCCATGGTCCCCAAAATTTATTTATTCATTATTTATGGCAGGCTTTGATGCAGCCTCTGACCTAAAGAGGTCGCTTAAAGCAATGGTAGTTATTACAAAAATGGCCAGCAGGTGGCAGCGGGGTATAAGAGATCAACCAGGGCCATATTGCAAAAAGCTATTTTCCCCAGTGTTTTCAACAGATTTGTGAATAATGGTGAAACTTAGCTATATTCTAATGCTAATTGTTGCAAAATGGAAACCGATACAAATATACTTTTTTTTCCTGATGGAAGAAGAGACTCAATAGTCACACAATACACAATATTCTGGGGGCCTTGCAAAATCAGTCGAAATCTAGTAAAACAGCTGGGCGCAAAGTGAAAATGTCTGCCATTGAATAAGTTAAGTGGCAAAACCACATTTTTATGTTGTATGTATCTCCTAAATGTAACTAAAGTAACATGTAATATAACGTAGTTACTTTTTTAAAGCAAGTAATCAATACAGTAACTAAGTTATGTTCTCAAGGTAACATTTTAAATGGATAGAAAAGGGTAGAAAGCCCCTCGTCACGTTTAAATGTTCCAAGGCGTGATAGACGAGGAAATACAAGTTGATCATCAAGAAACAAAGGAAGAAATCTAGAGAAGCAAAGCAGTAATCTCCTCCTCTTCTTCCTGTGTTTGCAAGTGTTTCATCCTACCAGACGTTACCCCGAAACATGCCCAGCCACCATCCCCAGCTTGTACCCAGATACCCCGAGGGCTACCGCACGTTACCCCGAAACAGCGCAATGAGGCCAGACAGCATCTGCAGTGCGGCAGGCTCAGTGTATGATCGGGCTCTTCGGCCCGTCTCGACCAGCGCCGCCACGGCGGCCGAGAAGCGGAGGTCAATGAGGGACGACACCATGTGGCAGCTGTATGAATGGCAACAGAGGCAGGCCTTCTCCAGGCAAAGTCTGGCTCAACCAACAGGTAGCCATCATCATCAGCATGCAAAAAACTTGGCTTCACTTTACTTTTGTAAAAAATAAGAAAGGGATAGGAGGTTTCTGCCCAACAGTGATAATATACTGTACAATACGATCCTCATGTGACATGCTTTTCTCACGTTCTCTGTTCTTTTTCAGGTCATTATGGCACCCTTCCCAGCACAAAAACAATGAGCAACATATCCGAACACGCCGCCATCCACTCCATCCCCACCTCGCCATCTCACGGGTCGTTAGCCCTCTACAACACTCTGCCCCCTCCCTGCCAGCAAGGCCTTCCCAACACCAGTAGCTGCCACTTTGAAGTGTCCTCCACAAACTTTGGAGAAGATGGGACGCTTGAGCGTCCGCACAGGACACACCCTGCCAAGGTAAAGGGCAGGCCATTCGTGGCATACTGTGGTAGAACCAAACACTTTGAAAAACATGCATTGAGAGTGAACAAGAACAATGGAGAAGACAAAAACATTCATATATATATATATATATATATATATATATATATACTGTATATATATATACTGTATATATACAGTATATACGGTGTCCCGATTCCGCTATGCGTTTATAGTAAATACATCCCGTTTTTTCCAAACTAACAAACTTATCATTTCACAATACGCATCAAGAATCATTTCCAAAGATATATACTGTAATATAAAATAAACCCGCAACTGTTGCTTTCTGTAGGCGTAAAAATCTAAATTTAAGAGGCTTTGCCATTCAATAATCTTCAGCAAAAACCAGGCTGACCTTGAAATACTTCCCGTTTTCACTCTTCTTTCAAATCTACTATTAAATTCCAGCTTTATTCAAGGGCCTGCTAAG
This sequence comes from Vanacampus margaritifer, assembly GCF_051991255.1. Taxonomy (NCBI): domain Eukaryota; kingdom Metazoa; phylum Chordata; class Actinopteri; order Syngnathiformes; family Syngnathidae; genus Vanacampus; species Vanacampus margaritifer. Next base: position 6,056,446 of record NC_135446.1, read on the forward strand.
AACCTTTTTTTTTTTGGGCTTTTTTTTCTCTGTCAGTTTGGAAGCACACTTGAACGGCGTCCAGTGGTAGCCGGTGTTCAACCTATTACACCTCAGTCGCTGCAAGGCAAAACGGTGAGTCTTGCAAGATTTTACAGTCAAAATAAACCTTTTCCATTTAGCTTTTGCAGCCTTCAGTTTTCCCACTACTGCTTGTCACTACTGGCTGATATTGTTTTTTACTGTGTTACAAACAAGGTCACCAGACAACCTCTCTTCCCCTGAATTATCCACGTTGGCAGAAAGTTTCATTATTTCAACTAGCATCTACTGCAGAGGTGGGTATCAAGGGCCGGAGTCCTGCAGGTTTTGCATGTTGCCCTTCTCCAGCACAGCTGATATATGATCAGCTCATCAGTAAGCTCTGCATAAGCCTGATAGCGATCCTGTTGATTGGAATCAGCTTGTGTTGGAAGTGAGAAACCTCCAAAACCTGCAGGACTCCGGCCCTCGAGGACCGAGATTGCCCACCTCTGATCTACTGTATTCACTTGTGCCATGACTCATCTTTCTTTTTGGGTAACACCGTTATCAAATGTTTTCAAAAGAACAAGTGTAGACTTTAGTGCTGTCACTAGCGAATATTTTTGCAGTTGATTAATCCATCGATTCATCAATGGATTAATCGACTAATCGGATACATTTTAATTTTGTATTGAAGTGTATTACAAAAGCATTTTTCTCCCTCATTATTGTTTATCAACTAGTGATTGGTGTTTATTTCGTATTTGTACAGTGATTAAAAAAGGGGGAACGATTTTGTAAAAACTGATGTTTGCAAATGTCTTATTTGGTTAAACAGAAGATAATCAGTCTTCTTTCATGAAGGACTACAAAAATCAGTGAACAATGACTGTTTAGCTGAAATCAAAGAATTTGGACAATTTTAAATTGAAAAATGGCGCCAAACGATTCCTTGGTTATTAAAATAGTCAATTACTTGATGATTAATTGATTAATTTTGACAGTTTCTGTGCTCAGTGTTTTTATGTACTGTATATGGGTAAAACTTCATTTTCTGCCATTTGAACGTGTGAGTTAGGACATTCAAAGGCAAATAAAAAATCTAACAGAGAACTGAGTTGTCAGAATGCACTACAAAGGTTGTTGTTTTTTTTTCATGAAGACAGCGTTTTTTGTTTTTTTTAAGCCTGCTGCATGGCTGTTGATCTTTTTCACCCTGGAAGTAAGAATACTGAATGCGTAATGAAGTATCTGTGTGTGTGTTGGGTTGGCCTGGGACTCAATCTTTCCAGGCATTGGCTGCGTTACAGGTCCATCATTAGTGTGACTATAAAAATATGAATTGTTTGAGACAAGGCAAGCTGTTATATAAGTTGTTATACGGATTGGTATTTAGTTTCAAGTGCATTATGTATGAGAGTAAAATGTCACACGGTAGTTGGAAGAACCCCACCAAGCCCTCATTCCATGAATATTTCATTTGAAGTCATCACACATCTCTGTAATATGATGTATGACGGGCCTCCTCGTAGTTGTCTTTTGACCTCGTTTAACTTTCTCAAAGTATGACCAGTAGTATATCAATTTGCTGGTCCAATTTGTTGGCTTGCGATGAGCTCGTCGTCCCTGACTGTTACGTTTGCGAGCCATCAGTCACTTCAGCATGTTGTTTCCAATGTGGCAGTTCATTTCTCCTCTGTGTGATGCTCCACGTAGCCTGAGGAACTGACACTGATGCTCATCAAGCTCCGCCGCCAGCAAGCAGAGCTCAACAGCTTGCGGGAGCACACAGTATCCCAACTAATGGCCCTGGGAATAGAGGGGCCCAACCCCAAGGTCAGCACTGAGTGTATGCATGTGTGCTTGTGGGTGTGGGTGCGCACGGACCGACACAGTCTTTGATGCTGGCGTTGCTTTTACGGTTTAAACCTTGCATTATGTGTTGATATGTGTACATATCAGCTGATGCATGTGTCTCAAGGTGGCTTGCTGTTTAGTCCATATGAAATTGAATTTGGTTTCATTTGACTGGAATTAGATTGTTAGTTCACTGAGGCATGGATTATTTGAAGTGGAACGCAATCAAATGTATTGTCGTTGCACATGTCACGAGTACAGAGCAACGTGGAAGTCAACCTCAAACATTTCTTGACAAAAATATTTTATATGTGACCTCACCAGTCTAAAAATGACATTCTGATTAATGTTACATTTGTGGATTATGAGTTATGAAGCAAAATCCAGTCATTTTTATCCATCTCAGGGGGTGGCCATTTTGCCACTTGCTGTCGACTGAAGATAACATCAATATCGCTGCGGTCTCAGGTAACAACCAATCAGAGCTCAGCTATGATTGGTCGTTGCTTGAGCCATGAGCAACAGTGATGTTATCTTCAGTCGACAGCAAGTGGCAAAATGGCTGCCTCCTGAGATGGATAAATATGGCTGGATTTTACTTCATAACTCATATTCCACTAACACAGTATAAACCAGAATACCATATATGATGTCATAGCAATATGACATCATCTGTAATTATGATCTGTTAAAGGGGAAGTCAACCACATGGCAAACATGAAATTCTTATTAATATTATATTTGTAGAATAAGAGTTAAGCAGCAAAATCCAGACGTTTTTATCCATATCAAGGGGCGGCCATTTTGCCACCTGCTGTCGACTGAAGATGACATCAATGTTGCTCAGGGCTCAGGTTACAACCAATCACAGCTCAGCTTCAGAAAACAAGTGAGCTGTGAATGGTCATTGCCTGAGCCATGAGCAACAGTGATGTTATCTTCAGTCGACAGAAAGGGGCAAAATGGCTGCCTACTGAGATGGATAAATATGGCTGGATTTTACTTCATAACTCATGTTCCACTAACACAGTATAAACCAGAATGCCATATTTAGACTAGTGGGGCTGCATAGAAAATATTATTCTCCCCCAAAAATTTGGGGTTGACTTCCGTTTTAAGAGACATAAAAAAAAAAGATGGAAACAGGAAGGAAAACATAAGGAAGGGGTGGGGGGGAGAAAATACAGCCCCAAACTATACAGTAGTCCTGTAAGGGAGGAGCACAGTATGGGTTTTAAAAAGAAAAAAAAGAAGAAAACTCATCAATTGTCAATTTGATTTTGTTTTTATTTACACCCCAAAATCAGTTTCATAATGGAAACATTGCAAAAGTGTGTTGTGATTTGTTGTTGGTGATTTTGTGTGTGTGTGTGTGTGTGTGTGTGTGTGTGTGTGTGTGGAGGTGGTGAGTGGGGATGTGTATGCATGTGCGTGTTTTAAGCATGAGTACACACCTTCCGTCCATGCATATTAGCGCCGTGACAGCGTTGTAATGCCGCAAATGTGTCATAGGAGATGCATCAGACATTTCCCAGGTGTATTATCTCCACCAATGACCATTTGTATTCATAATTCTCTGACGAGTCATTTTGAGCATGTTTGGAGAGTAAAACTAATAATAGCGACTTTGTGTTATGATCAGCGACTTGCTCGACTATTTAGGTCAAACCACTCATGAGCAAGCTTTATTCTTGTGTTGATACAATCATTGTTTTTTTTTAATATCCACTGTTCTGTTCCTGTTTTGGATGAGCATCCTAATTATTTTTTGATCAATACTGACTATATTAATTGTCAGTTGATCCCATCTTGGAGCAATTGAAGTACATTTGAGTGGGCTATTGAGCTGCTCTACAGAAGAACAAGACGATGTCAGAAATGAAAAGTCGAGCATTTACAGAGTCTGCTGTGGGGGTCATTATTCTGTTCAAATATATAATTGCTATTAGCGGAGTTTAGTACATTCAGAGAGATGATCTGTTGCCTTTGGCAATAATAATAATAAAAGAAAAAATAGAGAGACAATTTACAATGTCTGATTTGAGAAAAAGATACGGTGCATGGGAAGTTATTGCCTAATAAAAGCCTCTTTTCATTCTTTTCTTCCCAATGATGAAATCAGTCGAATCCTTGAAGCCATCTTACCAAACAGAGCTCGCTTTCTGCTTCTTTTCCCTCCTTTTCCTGCTGTCACTGCAGACTGATGTTCTTTCCCATCATCTTCAGAGGAACCTTGTTTACCTGGACAATCAGGTGAGGACAACCTGACCTTCCTCCAGTTGGGCTGTTTTCAAAATAAACAAATAATTTGACGTGGGCAATTGATGTTACCACTTGCATCAAAGAAAAAAGAATCCGCAATGGTCAGAGAAAGAACTGGTTAACTGATGAGACTGGGATTCACCAAAATGCGTGTTGACCAGACTTTTGTAAGATTCAAGTTATTTCAGTGACCGTTGTGGCTTTCTTCTTCTAGGTACTAGTTTAGACCACGTGTATCTTATTAGGTCCCAGTTGTGATAGTCAGATTAGTGTAACAAAACTCAACAGATAGAATTTTGTAACTGCTTGAAAATGGGGGAAAGAGGATGTTTAGCATATCCTCTATTAAGAATATAACAGAACTATAAGTTCAATAGAGATCCGGACGTTGACATCACACTTCCAAAATGGCCGTTAGCGAAGCCATTTTAGCAGCATAGAAAACGCGTCAAACGGCAAACGCCACGCTTGAACATTGATTGACAGCTGTTGTGGACCAGCTGCCCCAATGAGAAGAGGCAAAAAAAGGATCGAGCATGCTCAGGGCTACCCAAAATAGGAACCAATGTGTAGCCAATGTTCCACGTTGTGCATGGTGTCTGAATCAGCAGATGCTAACTGTTACCACACGCAAAATGTGGGGGAAATAATCTGTTTCGTTCATTTGGGCTGCTACGGTTTAATAGATATATCATATTACACAGTTGAATTTAATAACCGACCAACACCATAAAGAAGACTTTTTAAGGCATAAATGACGGCGGCCGTTGTCCAATTAGTAGCTGCTAAGTTGCTAACGTACATAAATAACACTGCAAGACTTGCGTGAAACTGCTATGGCATTTTAAGAACACATAAAAAGGTAATAAATCTGGATTGTACAAACTTGTAAAGGCTTAGTAGGATCAGATTTTGTCAAGAGAGGAGGTATTTCCACATGAGTTGAGGAAGAAAATCCCTCCTGACACTTCATCGGCAATCCAACATGTCCACCTCGCGCATGTATTTCATGTCCTTTTCATCAAAGTGACTGTCAATGCTCTTGGGCGGAAAGTTGAAGGCTAAACTCTAGCTTTAGCCCTTCTCGCCATTCTAGTCCATTAACGCTGCGCCTCGACTTTCCAGCCACAGGGGGGGGCGTGTTCAGAGAAATAGTCACGTGACGTCCGGATCTCTATTGTCTTGTGTGGCCTGGAGACTTGACTATGTGTTCAAATATGTACAAGGTGTGCCACCTTCCAAAGTCCAAAACCTGCCATCACTTCCATAGACAATAGTGCACACCAAGCGACAGTAATTGGAGCGTGTTTCTTTCTGATGAAAGTCCAATCAACAGTCTGCCTGCTCCGCACCAGGGCTCGGTCTTATTTGTCTTATTTAATAACCTCCTTGGTCTGTGCGCTGCAATGGTTTGTCCACAACCCAAAGTCAATTTGAATGCAGTTTAAGTTGCAATATGGAACTTTTCCCCCAAAAAATTACTTTACAATAAGCTTTTTATTTGTCCATTTATGACTGAAATGCCTTCTAATTAGTAGATTAACACCTTAGCTGTTCTCAATGGGTACTCCTGCAAGCCTCTGGCAAATAGTTTTCAGACTAGATTCGGGTTAGAATTTCCCGCGCCCTATCTGCGAATGTCACGTAATGTGCGTGGTTGTTATGTGAAGAACGGTATATGCAGTTTCATTTTTCGTCAGCAGGTGGCAGTAGGGATTCAAAATGGAATATTCTACGTTCAATAGCTTTAAATATGCCCCGAAGATCTCGGATTGATGGAGCTCTATCAAGCAGCTATAATTGAGGATACAGTGCAGAAGGGAGAGGACGGCTCATTTCTTTACTCAACACTTCTTTCTGCTCACTACATAAGTGCCTTTTTTGAGTCCTTAATTGAGTCGTCTCTGGTGGAGTTCCAGAGACCAGCACAGATGGTGCGAAAGTTTTGGAAAATTGAGTTGTTGAAAGTTTCTTTGAATCCAGGATTTTGTGTGAGGCGACGGCTGTTGTGATGGATTGATGACAGTATTGAAGTCAGGATGTAAGTCAGACCTTGTTTTGGATAGTAGGGTGAAAAGGAGAAGATGTTGTGGATGAATTATTGTCTGTTAACTCATTCAATGCCATTGACGGCTATAGACGTCAAAAATTCATTTGAACTATTTCTATTAGTTTAACTTTTTTTTTTCACTTTTGTTAACAAGGGTATGCAAACCTAGATTTTTTTTTATTGTACATTTAGAACAGATATAAAATTTCTAATTCATCGTGAGTTAACTATTGAAGTCATGCAATTAGTTACGAATAAAAAAAATTATCGCCTGACACCCCTAATTTTTAATAATCTTCTCTTTTTTTTTATCGCGTCAGGCGATTAAATTTTTTTTATTGTAATTAATTGCATGACTTCAATAGTTAACTCACGATTAATCACAAATTTTATATCTGTTCTAAATGTACAATATTTTTTCTAGGTTTTCATACTCTTGTTAACAAAAGTGGGAAAAAAATGTTAAACTAATAGGAATAGTTCAAATGAATTTTTTACGTCTATAGTGGTCAATGACAGTGAATGAGTTAATGAGGTCGGATGTGAGCCAGGCCAGGTCTACGACCACTGATGTGGAAGCAGGTTTCAAGACGGCAGAGTTAGGATTGTGTCATCCAGACGCTATGGATGGTGTTTGGAAAAAGGAGAATTCTCTGTTTTAGACCCATGGGCAGTTCTTTTGCGTACATTTCTTACTGTTATGTAGTCTTCACAGGCAAAACCTTAGACATTCAGCACTGTTTGAATGATACATTTAATAGGGATACCAGCACTTTTACTCATGTGAAAATGTACAAGTCGTGTATGCAACTTTTGATGTTAAAATGTTTTCAGCCGAAAGCAAAAGTAAAGGACTTGATCTCACGGTTCCAAAACTTTGGGATTGAAAATGACAAAGTGGCAAATAATAAAGTGAGAATGAACTGTGGCTCTTCAGTCCATTATTCTGCAGAAACATGCTTGTGAATCTTGAAAGCGGCACCACTTCCAGCAAATATTCATTTTCAGTTGTATTCCTTGGAACGCAACAGGGGTCCAGATCGGAGTTTGACTCAATTAGTCTACTCCAGACTACTTTGTTGCGTGTATGCCTACGAAAGCATATTTGGACAGCTTATGAAGTGTGAATAATAAATAATTATTACTGCTGAGCTGAGCTCTACATTGGGCACCAGATGCAACATCTCCGTATCCTCAGCAATTTTAGCTCAGCAGTCTCATCACCTACTGTGTCTCCGAGTCTCTCCGTGGATGGACATTGTTCAGTATATTTTCAGTAGTAGTAGTACAGTAGTATGCATAAATGTTTGCTGCTCTGTAAAAGAGCATGAATTTGCACTTGCCACATTGCAGTTGATGCAGAGGATCAGTTCTAGTGTATTTAATAGGGGTGTCGAAATTAGTGTGTTAATTTTGAGTTAATTTAAAGTTCCTTTAACACCACTAATTCTTTTTGACGTGCAATTAATGACCACCCTTACTATTCCAGGTATTCCAGTCAGAACGCAGCAAACGCATCCACGTCAAAATTGAGCAGTAATAAATGTAATAATAATGCATATATTTGTGGAGACAGGGGTCAAGTTGTATTTTACAATTAAAAAAAATTGCAGAATTTCACAAGTTACTTCATGTTGAAAAATAGATAGAAAAATGCACTGAGCTGTCACCAGTGTCTTACAAATGTGATTATGCTATCTATTGGCAGAAAAATGACCTCGATACAAATCAATATCACACTCTTTTACAGTACGGTACATCTTTTTAATTTCAACTTAATTTTATGAATTATTATGGCAAAACTGTATCAGTAACTAAAAGATGCAGCCATATTTCTATTAGTTGAACATTTTTTTCCACTTTTATGTTTACAAGTCTATGAAAACGTAGGGGAAAAAATGATTGTACCTTTTATTGTATATTTAAAACAGATGTAAAATTTGCGATTAATCGTGAGTTAACTACGGAAGTCATGCGATTAATTACGATCAAAAAATGTAATCGCCTGACACCCTATTTAATATACCACACGCCAGCTTTCAGCAGAGATGACAGCACCATGTCCTGTTTTTCCTCAACACGCTAGAAAAAGGAGAATGAGCCTCTTATCTTCATGATTCACACTATGATCGAGAACTCGGCACCACGGCCGCAACTCTACCAGCAAGTAAGATTTCAGGCAGGTTCTGGCTTGAGTCACTGTTCACTCAGTCAAATTGGGATGCGCCATACGTGGCAACTGTGTGAGTTCAACGAGTTCTCAAATTAATGTTGTTTTCGTCCTCCTAAATGAAACTTATACTTACAGACGGTTGCCTCAAGCCAGACCTTTGCCTTTTGTATCTGACGTGATGTTGTTTCCATGTCCTCCCTTGTCCACCACCCGTTTCGCCATTTTGGATGTAGTCAGTCAGTTCATCACGTCCGCAGGAAAACCTCTTTATTTATCATTTGTATACATGGTTTTTGTTTGTTTCACTGGCTGTTTGTTGTTGAGTTAAGTTGAACATGGCTTATAGTCCAATGCTATATAGTCATGGATTTGCCATCTCCTCATCCTCGTCCTCACTACTGTTAAAAGTGAACACGGTGTATTGTTTTCCTTTCCGTGTTTGTTTTTTTTCTACCAGATCACTCCAGATGAGTACAAAGACTGCTCAGTAATCCAACCCACCGATGACGTTGACGTAAGACCAACAGTATTTAGTATTAGCAGTAACGTGTTGCAGGCATGTCACGTGTTGTTAACCCCCCACAATTGTCTTTGCCAGACCAAACTGAGCAGATTTTGTGAGCAAGACAAGTTAGTGAGGACGCAAGAGGAGAAAGTACAGCAACTACACCGAGAAAAGGTAACGCTCTCAAGTGTGGAATGGGATGTTTCAGGCAAACTGTGTGTGGTAATGTGTATTGTCCACTCGCAGCACACCTTGGAGACGGCGCTGCTGTCTGCCAGTCAGGAGTTAAGTGACCAGAATCATACCACTACTTCAGCCACACAAAGTCTGGTCCAGCAGAGAGACGTGCTCCAAAATGGCCTGCTGAGCACCTGCAGAGAACTTTCTAGAGTCAACACGGTGAGCAAACGTCATTAAATATGCAGTCACAAGTACAAGCACATTTCGTAGTTAATCTTGCAGTTGCTCATTGAGGCAAATGCTGTTGTTAGGTCTCACACAGTAGTCAAATTGGTGTGTTTCATTTCTACAAACCCAATTCCCAAAAAGTTGTGACACTATACAAATTCTGAATATCTTCTTACTGCTGAAAATGGCTCAATGAGTCAAGTATCCCTTTAAGACGAAAATTATGGTCTCTATACAATAAATACCTTTAAAGGGGATGTCAACCTTTAACATTTCTTGACAATAATATGGTGTATGTGACCTTACTAGTCTAAACATGACATTCTGATGAATATTACATTTGTGGAATATGATTTATGAAGCAAAATCAAGCCGTTTTTATCCATCACAGGGGGTGGCCATTTTGCCACTTGCTGTCGACTGAACATGACGTCACAGTTGCTCAGGGCTCAGGCAACGACCAATCACGGCTCACATGTTTTCTGGGTTTGGTCATGTGACTTTAGCAAACTGATAAAATGTGGTTTGAAACTGATCCTATTCAGCAGATGTTGAAGCACACAAAGTTGGTTTATAAGGAACTGTGAGCAGACTTCCACGGGCGGATGATGTCAAGCTGGCCAGCGCAATCACAGATCACCGCTGTGAAGTGGGTTTGATATTGGCTGCTTGATGCTTCCAGGAGCTGGAGCGCTCGTGGAGGGAGTATGATAGGTTGGAGGGAGACGTCACTCTGGCAAAGTCCAACCTACTGGAGCAGCTGGAAGCCCTGGGCAGCCCTCAGGTTACACACCTTCCACGCACAGTCGCTTTTTGAAGTTATTTGCATTTTAACTGTGTGCATGCATGTGTGTGTTGTGTGTGTCTTTAGACAGAGCCTCCAAGCCAGCGGCATATCCAGATCCAGAAGGAGCTGTGGAGAATTCAGGATGTGATGGAAGCACTGAGTAAAAACAAACCACAGCGCAGCATAGACAGTGAGTGTCGTTTGTTAACGATTGCAGAATGAAGCCATAAAAAAAACAAACACACACACATTCAATTCTTTTTGTGGCGGCAGTGGCTCAGGGTGTAGAGACGGTCGTTCAGTAACCAGCTGTTCGATCCCCGCCCTCCCCAAATCATGTGTCGTTGTGTCCTTGGGCAAGACACATCACACACATTGCTTTCAGTGCTACTCACACTGGTGTATGAATGGTGCAAATGTTTGGTGGTGGTCGGCGGGGCCGTAGCCGCACACTGGCAGCCACGTTTCGTTAAACAAACAAAACACATAACTCATTCACTCCCAGCCATTTTCACTCCCGGCTGTTTTACTGGATTTTGACTGATTTTGCAAAGCCCACAGAATATTGTGTTCTATTGCTATAAAAACATGGAAACCTACAAAAGAAAGATTAGAGTCTCTTCTTTCTTCAGGAAAAAAAGTATATTTCTATCCGTTTCTGTTTTGCAGCAATTAGCATTAGAATGTAGCTAAGTTTCATCATTATTCATAAATCGATTTAGAATTGTGAGTAATTGAGGGTTGTTTCAACATGACCCTGGTTAAATTCGTATGAGTCTGCTGCCACCTGCTGGCCGTTTATGTAATAACAATAATCAAAGCCCTCTGTATGCTGTAAAATGAACAAATGCATTAAAAACGTATAAATATGTCTTTGGGACACTTAAAACATTTAATTTAATGTTGGGAGCAAATTAGTTAATCATACCAAATCTCCAGAAACTTGTTTGTGACGTGACATTGCAAACATGGAACAATTCAAGTCTCATGACAAGATTTTTTTCTGCAGGTTGTTCTGATTCCAAGCCACTTTCCAGCCTACAAAAGAATGAAGTAAGTTCCTCCACATTCGAATCCGAACACAAAACACACTCTTTGAATATTATGTTTGATGATGATTATTTTTATTTTTACCTTACATTATTACTAATAGAACAGTCAACCCCCCAAAAATTTCTTGACAATAGTATGTTTTATGCAGCCGCACTGGCCTAAATACGGTATGCTGGTTGATTTTGTGTTAGTGGAATATGAGTTAAGCAGCAAAATCTTTTCTCCAACTCGGGTGGCGGCCATTTTGCCACTTACTGTTGACTGAAGATGACTTCACAGTTGCTCAAGTCTCAGGGAACAACCAATCACAGTTCATCTTCAGAGAACAGGTGAGCTATGATTGGTCATTGCCTGAGCCCTTTGCAACTGTGATGTCATCTTCAGTCGACAGCAAGTGGCAAAATGGCTGCCCCTGAGATGGAGAAAAACGGCTGGATTTTGCTGCTTAACTCATATTCCACAAATATAATATCAATCAGATGTCGTGTTTAGACCAGTGAGGTCACATATAACATTATTGTCAAGAAATGTTAAAGGTTGACTTTGAATTTCCGATGTGCATTCAGCGTAAGGGATATTCAATTCTCCATTGGAAGTCCGACCATTTTGGTTTCCTCCCACTCTGGGGGGCGTGTTTTAGGCCCATTCAGGACTCTACATGACCCATTGGTGTGAGTTTCCCTTGACCCCAATGACAGGCCATATGAAAAAAATGGATGGATGGATAATAGAGAAAGATGAAGCTCAAGATAAATCGTGGATGCGGCAACAGAAAAGAATAACCGAATACACAATAAATGAGCTTGTTTTGGTGGCTGCTCACTGGATTGCCAATCTCAAACATTCCACGCCCAACTAACATGCAAACACGTGCGCCAGTCAGGACAGCTTGACATAATTCATCCATTAAATTGAGTCCACTGGGAAAAATGAAAAGGAAGTTGCTAAGATTTTTTTATTATTATTTTTTTTTAAGAATGTGATTGTCAAGAACTACAGTCATAAACACTGACAGTGCCCACCCCCCCTCCTCCCCCCCACATCTGTCATTGCGTCAACAAATTAACAATCTGTAGTTTCTTGGAATGAGACCAGCTGTGTTAACTTTTAACAGGCAGTCACATTGCTGCCACTCAGTCCAATCAAGACGGGAAACGGCGTTCCCCCCCGTCCGCCTCTTCCACAGTACTACTATTCATCCGAGCACCCCCCTCACATGCCCTCCCACCATCCAAACTCCAGCAGCCGCCTGCCTCCTTACACACAGCGTCCTGAGGACCGCAAAACCGGCGCTAGGAATGGCACGCACAGCGTAAGAACAAAGGAAAAAAACCTGTAGATGTTTTTGTGACATCAGTCATCCGCAGAAGGTTTTGTTTTCTTGCTGTTATTTAACTTTCATTCTCACATTTTCACATTCCCACTTCATTTGAGATCCTTATTTGAACATTTCCATCGTTTTCGAGGGGCAGACTTATGAGGAGTTAAACCATCCAAAAGGCTGTTGAAGGAAATATGACGTACAGCTATTGGGATTAGTTCGGAGGAAACCTAACAAACAAATTAATTATAGATCAACTTGAAAAAAAAGCTCTCAGATGACTTTTTTTTTTGTAATTGTATGTAGAGTGACTCCAACTAACTTGAATCTTCCAGTGAACGATCATGATCTTGCTATGGTGTGTTCAAGCTAGAAAATGACATCAAAGTGCTTAAAGCCAAATAAAGTGTGTTCATGATGTTGTCAGCAGCCAATCAGAACCAACTAGAATGCAAATCCAATTAATGTACATTATTGTATTGATTTTTACTGCATTTTAGTCAATATCTACTGTATATTTTTAATACAGTGTTCCTTACTTTTCCCTTGTGATGAGTTGCAAGCCCCCGGCAATAGTTGAATTTCTGCAAAGTAGAGGTTGACTTTGTTTTTTAAATTTTATTTTATTCTATTTTGGGGAGATTTACGCCGCTATTAAGCCAATTCAAGCAACCATAATTTTCCGCATATGTTCAAGCAGTCCCTTAACTTGCAGCAGCCTGCCAAAGGATTAACAGAGGCCTTGGGTTCGAATCATGAACCCGATGATGAAGGAACTGACCAGCTCCTATCCGCTCTATTATTTAAGACTTCATTCCACATCAGCCATCTCAGTTTGTCACCTGCAGGCAATTGACACAGACACCTTATGCATGCCTTTTGGTGTGGATTATGCATGCAGTCCGTGTTGGTGTGATTTGCAATGCCTATTTTGCTGAGAAATGTGGCATGATACAAAACAGTTGTTAAATAATGACGAAAGGGTCATATTTGATTGAATTTGATGAAAGTCGGGCAATATAAATGTTTCATTTAGTATGAGCATTTTCTGTCCCATTTTCAATACTGCAGAGGTTTAGTAGTGTCTATGTCTTGCATATATACTGTATGTGTGTGCCTCAATGCTGTTTGTTCTCCCCGACGCCTCACAGCAAGGTCCAGACTATCGATTGTACAAGAGCGAACCTGAGCTGACCACGGTCAAAGAGGAAGTGGACGAAGTCAACGCTGAGGACAAAGACAAGGACAAGAATGAGACGTCTGCTGAGAAGATGGACATTGTAGCAACAAAAGGTGCTGTACACTCTAAAAACAACTGGGTCAAAAATAACCCAACTATGGGTTAAAAATAGACCGATCTTCTACTTGGGTCGATTTTAAGAAATGGGTCAAATTGACCCATAAAGTGGATCTGTCCATTTTTTATCCATAATTGGATTACTTATGACCCAACTGTTTTTATATTATATATTTTTTAATATATAACTTATCATGATGATTGTTCCACACAGCAGTACCCCTCTACCCAGTGGGCATTGTTCCTCCGAGAACCAAATCTCCCATGAGCCCTCCCGAGTCCACGACTATCGCCTCCTACGTCACCCTGAGGAAGACCAAAAAGCCTGAACCCAGATCTGTATGTTTTGCTTGGGGCTTGAATTCAGAATACGACTTCTCAATGATATGACTGAGCAAGTTCGTCTTTTGGTCTTTGCAGGATCGTCCCAGAAGTGCGCTATTAGACCAGATTGGCTCTGGGGAGAGAGAGGTGGGCCGAGCCAGGATGAGTGTGGAGGAGCAGATGGAAAGGATGAGGAGACACCAAGAGGCGTCATCACAGCGAGAGAAGAGAAGAGAAGCCCTATCCCGCTCGCACTCATTCAGCAAAGACGACCACTTTGTTATGCCGCAGGTAGTACAAATATTTTACGTAACACACTGACTACTGAAATGAAGGGTTGACATCACAGTTGCTCAGGGCTCTGGCAGCGACCAATCACGGCTCACCTGTTTTCTGAAGCTGAGCCGTGATTGGTCGTTACAGTCAAGAGCAAGTGGCGGCTGGATTTTGCTGCTTAACTCTTTAAAATCTTACTTAAAGTTACGTTTCTGTTATTTATACGGATGTCGGGCGATTAAAATTTTTAATCGTCATTAATGGAATTACTTCAATAGTTAACTCACGATTAATCGCAAAGTATATATCTGTTCTAAATGAACAATAAAATGAACAATCAAATATATTTTTTAAAGCTTTCATATTCTGGTTATAAACATAAAAGAGGGAAAATGTTAAACTAATGGAAATATAGCTGTATCTTTCAGTCATTGGTGCATAATGATAATTTCATAATAATTCATAAAATTGAGTTTAAAATTAAAAACATGTACTGTACTGTGAATAACGAGTGTGATATTGATTTGTGTTAAAGTCATTTTCTGCCACTAGATGGCATAATTGCATTTGTAAGTCATTGGTAATAGCTCAGTGCATTTTCCTTTTCATATTAAGAGCTATCTAATCTTTAAGATGAAGTAACTTGTGAAATTCTGCACATTTTTAATTTTTAATACAATTTGACCCCAGTCTCCACAAATATATGCATTATGATTACATTTAGTACTACAAAATTACTCCTCCGTGAGTCATCACCTTATCGTGGTGGAGGGGTTTGCGTGTCCCAATGAGCCTGGGAGCTATGTTGTCCGGGGCTTCATGCCCCTGGTAGGGCCACCCAAGGCAAACAGGTCCTAGGTGAGGGACCAGACAAAGCATGGCTCAAACGACCCCAATGACGAGTACAAACCTTGGATTTTCGTTTCCCTTGCCCGGACGCGGGTCACCGGGGCCCCCCTCTGGAGCTAGGCCTGGAGGTGGGGCTCGAAGGCGAGCGTCTGGTGGCCGGGCCTATACCCATGGGGACCGGCCGGGCACAGCCCGAAAAGGCAACGTGGGTCCCCCTTCCCATGGGCTCACCACCGGTGGAAGGGGCCAAAGGGGTCGGGGGCGCAGTAAGTTGGGTGGCAGCCAAAGGCGGGGGCCTTGGCGGTCTGACCCCCGGCTACTGAAGCTAGCTCTGGGGACATGGAATGTCACCTCTCTGACAGGGAAGGAGCTCGAACTGGTGTGCGAGGCTGAGAAGTTCCGACTAGATATAGTCGGACTCACCTCCACACACGGCTTGGGTTCTGGTACCCATCCTCTCGAGAGGGGCTGGACCCTCTTCCACTCTGGAGTTGCCCACGGTGAGAGGCGCAGAGCAGGTGTGGGCATACTCATTGCCCCCCAGCTAGCCGCCTGTACGTTGGGGTTTACCCCGGTGAATGAGAGGGTAGCCTCCCTCCGCCTTCGGGTGGGGGGACGGGTCATGACTGTTGTTTGTGCTTATGCACCGAACAGCAGCTCAGAGTACCCACCCTTTCTGGAGTCCTTGGAGGGTGTGCTGGAGAGCGCACCCCCTGGAGACTCCCTCGTTCTACTGGGGGACTTCAACGCTCACGTGGGTAATGACAGTGAGACCTGGAGGGGCGTGATTGGGAGGATTGGCCCCCCCGATCGAAACCCGAGTGGTGTTTTGTTATTGGACTTCTGTGCTCACCACGGACTGTCCATAACGAACACCATGTTCAAGCACAAGAGTGTCCATATGTGCACCTGGCACCAGGACACTCTAGGCCGTAGTTCGATGATCGACTTTGTAGTCGTGTCATCGGACTTGCGGCCGTATGTGTTGGACACTCGGGTTAAGAGAGGGGCGGAGCTGTCAACTGATCACCACCTGGTGGTGTGTTGGCTCCGATGGCGGGGTAAGATGCCGGTCCGACCAGGCAGGCCCAAACGTACTGTGAGGGTCTGCTGGGAACGTCTGGCAGAATCCCCTGTCAGAAAGAGTTTCAACGCCCATCTCCGGCAGAGCTTCTCCATTGTCCCGGGGGAGGCGGGGGACATTGAGTCCGAGTGGACCATGTTCCGCGCTTCAATTGTTGAGGCGGCCGATCGGAGCTGTGGCCGTAAGGTGGTTGGTGCCTGTCGTGGCGGCAATCCTCGAACCCGCTGGTGGACACCAGCGGTAAGGGATGCCGTCAAGCTGAAGAAGGAGTCCTATCGGGCCTTTTTGGCCTGTGGGACTCCGGAGGCTGCTGACGGGTACCGGCTGGCCAAGCGGAATGCGGCTTTGGCGGTCGCTGAGGCAAAAACTCGGGCATGGGAGGAGTTCGGTGAGGCCATGGAAAACGACTTCCGGATGGCTTCGAGGAAATTCTGGTCCACCATCCGGCGTCTCAGGAGAGGAAAGCAGTGCACCGTTAACACTGTGTATAGTGGAGACGGAGTGCTGTTGACCTCGACTCGGGACGTCGTGAACCGGTGGGGAGAGTACTTCGAAGACCTCCTCAATTCCACCAACACGCCTTCCTTTGAGGAAGCAGGGTCTGGGGACTCTGAGGTGGGCTCCCCTATCTCTGGGGTCGAAGTCGCCGAGGTGGTTGGAAAGCTTCTCGGTGGCAGGGCCTCGGGGGTGGATGAGATCCGCCCGGAGTTCCTGAAGGCTCTGGATGTTGTGGGGCTGTCGTGGTTGACACGTCTCTGCAGCATCGCGTGGATATCGGGGACGGTGCCTCTGGATTGGCAGACCGGGGTGGTGGTTCCCCTTTTTAAGAAGGGGGACCGGAGGGTGTGTTCCAACTTTAGAGGGATCACACTCCTCAGCCTCCCAGGTAAGGTCTATTCAGGGGTGCTGGAGAGGAGGGTCCGTCGGGAGGTCGAATCTCGGATCCAGGAGGAGCAGTGTGGTTTTCGTCCCGGCCGTGGAACAGTGGACCAGCTCTACACCCTCAGCAGGATCCTCGAGGGTGCGTGGGAATTCGCCCAACCAGTCCACATGTGCTTTGTGGACCTGGAGAAGGCGTTTGACCGTGTACCTCGGGGAGTTCTGTGGGGGGTGCTTCGGGAGTATGGGTTACCGAGCCCCCTGATACGGGCCATTCGGTGCCTGTACGACCGATGTCAGAGTCTGGTCCGAATTGCCGGCAGTAAGTCGAATTTGTTTCCGGTGAGGGTTGGACTCCGCCAAGGTTGCCCTTTGTCACCGATTCTGTTCATAACTTTTATGGACAGAATTTCTAGGCGTAGCCGAGGCGTTGAGGGGGTCCGGTTTGGTGGCCTCAGCATTGCATCTCTGCTTTTTGCAGATGATGTGGTGCTGTTGGCTTCTTCAAGCCGTGACCTCCAGCTCTCACTGGAGCGGTTCGCAGCCGAGTGTGAAGCGGTTGGGATGAGGATCAGCACCTCCAAATCCGAGACCATGGTCCTCAGTCGGAAAAGGGTGGAGTGCCCTCTCCGGGTCGGGGAGGAGGTCCTGCCCCAAGTGGAGGAGTTCAAGTATCTTGGGGTCTTGTTCACGAGTGAGGGTAGGTTAGAGCGGGAGATCGACAGGCGGATCGGTGCAGCGTCTGCAGTGATGCGGACGCTGTATCGGTCCGTTGTGGTGAAGAAGGAGCTGAGCCGAAAGGCAAAGCTCTCGATTTACCGGTCGATCTACGTTCCTACCCTCACCTATGGTCACGAGCTGTGGGTCGTGACCGAAAGAATAAGATCCCGGATACAAGCGGCCGAAATGAGTTTCCTCCGCAGGGTAGCCGGGCTCTCCCTTAGAGATAGGGTGAGAAGCTCGGTCATCCGAGAGGGACTCACTCGAGTCGCTGCTCCTCCACGTTGAGAGGAACCAGTTGAGGTGGCTCGGGCATCTGGTTCGGATGCCTCCTGGACGCCTCCCTGGGGAGGTGTTCCGGGCATGTCCTACCGGCAGGAGGCCCCGGGGACGACCCAGGACACGCTGGAGAGACTATGTCTCTCGGCTGTCCTGGGAACGCCTTGGGGTCCCGTCGGATGAGCTGGCTGAAGTGGCTGGGGAGAGGGAAGTCTGGGCTTCCCTGCTAAAGCTGCTGCCCCCGCGACCCGACCCCGGATAAGCGGAAGAAGACGGACGGACGGACGGACTACAAAATTTTGATCTGGACGTGTTTGCTGCGTTGCGACTGGAATTCCCCAAGTACAGGCTTTCTAAGGAAGGGGCGGTCATTAATCGCACGTTTAAAAAAATGGTGCCGTTAAAGGAACTTTGAATTATCCAAAATTGAATGTACTAATTTTGACACCCCTAGTCATTTAACATTGTTGTGTCCTCAAGACACTTTTTTGCTTTTGAATTAAGTGTTGAATATTTACCTCTCTACCATCAATTTCCTTTGTTTTTGTTTATCATGACACCTGAATAGTGTCTGTTAGCATGGTGCAATATTTTGTAATATGTCTGGGTCAAAGTGCAAAATGTTTTCTTGAGATGTTGAAATGAATCCTTGATTTGGGAATGGGAGGTTACAATTTGCCAAAGTGGGTCAACATTTTGTGGACTGATAAAAGTACGATTGTTCTTTTTTGGGCTGCCATTGAATGTGTGTGGCTCAATTTCGGTGATTGTTATGATGATGTAGTGATTGTCATGATTGCGTTTGAATCAACAGGAGGTATGTGAAGACACATGGCGTGACAGGGAAAGGACCTCGCCGAGTGGGCCTTTGCTGCAAACTGACACCAACAACACAGAAAATGAGGTAGCCTGCCAGTACCAGTTTACCTCAAAAGCTGAATATTGGTAATATTCAGCTTTTGTAAGGTCATGTAAAAAAAAAAAAAGCTGAATAAATGCGACTGGTGTACCTCCATTGAACAAAACTTTGGTTTATGTTCTGCGCACGCTGTACCTGCAAGATATCTTTGTCTTTTGAGTACACAAACTACTTGTATGTGCGGCCATCTTACGTTGCCACTCGCTAAGCTCACATAACTTGAATACTTTGATTTCTCCGTGGCATTTTCACATTTATAAACAATGACTTGTCGGCCATGTTTGCTATGTTCGAGTTCCGAGGTTGGCTCTGAGTTGGAAGGATATGCATGTGCATCATTTTATTGCCGCCCCCTTAGCTGATTTTCTTTTGTCCACCATTACATTCCATTTGTCAGCTGTGTGAGAGGCAGACGGCAGTCATTTTGGACGGGCACGCTGAGACCAAGCATGTGGAGATAGTAAACCTTCACTCCTTTGAGGAGGACAAAAGCAGAGAAGATATGCCCAGCTGGCCAACAAATATCACCAGTGAAAACAGGTGTGTGTGTGTGTGTGTGTGTGTGTATAGCCCATTGCTGTTTTAACTTGACCCAGATGATTGTATCCTGTCAAAAATAAAGTACAACTGATTGTCGGTTGGGGTGAAATTAACGTCTGATAAGAGTCCAGGCAGGCCTGAAGACGTCTACAAACTTTTATTTTTCATCGTAGCGGTAGCGCCACTGCTGTGTAATTTTCAGCAGATAGGCGTGATGAATAAAACAGTCTGGAAGACAATTTGACTTTTGGGTTTCTGTATGTTTGAAGCTTCAAAAGTACACAAATCTTACAGAGCAATCTACAAGAAGAAAATGACCTGTGAGAGAGTGCGCAGTAAGAATCACGGGAAGATTCTGTATGCTGCCTAGTTAGGTTTTTGGGAGAAGAAGGGAGGGTCAGCTAGACAGGAAAGCAAGCTAAAGAAAATACACATTTTAATCCTCTTCTGTGAGTAATCAAGTGAGCTAGCTATTCTACTTGTATGGCTTCCAGCTTCCACAGTCCTGATCCAGAGACCTCAAGCCCCGAGCCAAAAGAAGCGGAGGTCGACGCGCTACAAGAAAATGCCAGCAAGGAGAGCCTGGAGAAGCACTTTGAATCCTACAACCAGCTACCAGCAAATGACAAGGAACACAACAATAACAACTTATTGACTTGTGAGTATCTAACAATCATTATTTTGAGACCTTCTTTTGCATTTTGCACATTTTGAACCCGTATTTTCCAAACACCCAGTGAGTCTTATCCTGCTTCTTTTTCCCAACCGTATAAGGTGTTGAGCTAGTGAGGCAGGAATGTTTGCATAATGAACTCCGTCCTTGTTCTCCGTCTTCCAGCACAAATATTCTCTATGGTGAGCAATGACACGTGAGCATCAAGCTGGACCTCAACGGTGACATCAACATTAGGCCCAAATGTAGCAAGTTGCAAAGAGCCTCCTCCCCAGCTTCCTCAAATGACAACACAAGGAGACTGAAAAGTCGGCGGCAAGCAGAGACGTTAGGTGTCCTGATGCCAAAGTTTTGACATACAAAACAAACGTTCATCTCAAGAAATTGTGGTGAACTTCACTTGTTTTAGTCATTCAATTCAAAAAGTGAACCTTATATTTATGTAGAGTGAAAGTGTAGAGAATTATACAAAATATTTTTTACAGTGTTCAATAATGAATCTGTACAATACAAAAGTTTCACTTTTTGAATTCAACTACTGAAACAAACTGAATTTGCATTCAGTAGTCAAACTTTGGAGATATTCATATATATGGATTAGGTTTGGAAAAAGTCATGCATAATTTCCTAAAAGATATGTCTAATAAAACAAAACAAAACTGTGAATTATATTTGTCCTGTGCGGACAAATGCAAATGGCACTAAAAGTCTTTCTGTTTTTACACCGTTTGAAGTTCCTTGATTAAGAAAACTTCTGAACACTTTTCGAACCTGTTTGCTGCTGGGCAGTTGTACGTGAGGTATGGATGGGCATGTGACAAAAACAGATAGATCAATAATATTTAATTTATTCATGAATTAAGTCGCTCTGAATGTTCCAAACTCCTGTTTCCATGCTGCTTGGTAACGAGGCCTGACTTTTTGTCTCCAGACTGTAAACTTGATGAGCCTCGATCAATTGTGCTTCTGCTGGTTGCAGCCAAGTACTGCACTCCATTTCGCCTCACTCGCTTCAAGATGATATTAATCAACAATATATTTCACACTTATTGAATTGTTTGGTTGGTTTTGCAACTGTCAGCCTGCTCTTCACAAGAACGGCCTTGGAAGAAATAATAATGCTGCAACTGGTTAACTACATTAGTTTGTACGAAGAAGTATTAGGTCTACACTGCCCAAAAAAATTATATAAACACCCCTATAAAATTCTGTAAGAGATCGATAGAGAAGGTATTGTAGATATGTGTTCCTCGCAAACGTTTATTCCGACAAAATTAACCAAACTACGACGTAATCCTTGTAAAGTTTACATTATAATTTTGGAGGGGTGTGGTACTAATACTTCTTGGTAGGTTCGCATACAAACACGTGTCGATAAAAATGTGTGGTAATGTTGCTGATGCGGTCTTCTTGTATGCTCGAGTCGCTTTTGTCACAAAGTGACACAAGAGCATCTGGTGTGATGGATACAGATGGTTTTGCTTCTAACTACAGTCAAAGTACATTTTGATATGCAGTAAATATTTGTTCTTAGTATTTAACTACAATATAATTAATGATGGCATCGTACAGCCTCAAGGGGTTAGATTGACGTTGAAGTGTACAGCTGTATATCGTTGGAGCATTTTGAGAAGTCTTGAACAGTGAATGGCACCAAAAACACAACACGTGCAGTGCTTTATTTCAACTCCAAAGTGACCACTGCTTTCTGCTTGAGCTTACTATGATTTTCATTGATCTGGATTGAGTCAACAGTCACGTTGATTCTGTCCAAGGGAAGGAAAAAGGTTGATAACCTGAAAGAGAGAAGATATAGTGAATTGTGATCTGTTCTCGCAGTTGGAGAACCAGAGAATAGCACATGTACGAAGCAATAAGGAGGACTTGAGAACATAAAACAAATGAAAGAAGTGTAAAATCTGTATTTAAAAAACAATAATTAAAAAAAATCATTTATGTACACATTAAAGAGAAAAATAGCAAATATATTATAGAGATTATTATTAATGTTATTAGGTCCAATATGCAAAAAGTTCATACGCCATGTGTTTTATATTGTGTAATAAATGTTGATGTTCATACAAACTTGATTGCTGTTTCTGGTCTTTGTCTTTCAAAGTATCACCATCATTAGTTTGAATATGTTATTCAATGGTAAACAATCTTCTTGTACACTTAAATAGATTAAATACATTGATACAGAACTGAAATGTGTGTGAGCATACAGGCTATGTCATTATTTTGATACTTAATCGCCGTAAATCTTTTTTCAGGGAATCAGATGTCACAGGTGAGCAAATGCTCTTGTAATGATTTTGTTGAACATACAAACCTAAGGAAAACACATTACAAGTCTAAAATATAAATTGAAGTAAAAAAAGAAAATAAGAATAAAGAAAAGAGTTTAAATGTTCGAAAGGGATAGGAGGAAGTTAAAAACGTATCTAGTCCTACCCCTTATTCGTTTTATGTTGATAAAATGATAAGGGAATGTATTTCAACAAAAGGAAATGTATAAACCCAGTCATTGTTACTGTGCAAAAGGTGTTTGCACCCAAGGCAGACAAAAACAAAGAAGCAAGCTTACAGGTTTTATTTGAACATAGGGAGCACGCTAGCGTGAATAAAGACTGCAACCAAAAGCAACGTGACACGAGGCCAACGCGGAAACAAACCGTACACAACTAGGAAGGTGGGCAGAGAGCTACGAGAGAAGGGGACTGAAGGCAAACGTAAAAATCACTCTAAACCTACACAAGGCTGAAGGAGTAACAGAGAACAGAAAATCATAGTAGTACTTACTAAAAAACAGAAGAACAAGTTGCACTGCTGGCGAGGATGAAGTTGCAAAGAGCACGAGAGTATCAGGTTGGCAGTGTCGATGGCAATCAGCAAAGGTTACAATATCTCGGCAGCCCTCTCTTGTCTCTCTTGCGCTTAAATACTCTGCTAATGATGATGCAGAGCTCTGTAACACGCGCGCGCGCACGCGTGCACACACACACACACACACACACACAAAGAGGCAACAAAACAAAGCAACAAACGATGCGACAGTCCTATAAACAAGTGCACTTCAACATACGCACATTTGCCAGCGACATATGTACATAAAATTAATAGATATATACCATAATACATTTATAAATCATATCCTCATACTCACAAATACAATTTTCATTGCACTCATACCGATACATCCAAAGAAAGAAGTAATGTTCATATACGCTTCCTCATAGAATGAAGGAAAATGAACGTTGTGTCGTGTGTTGCTTAACTCTAAATTTTTTTAAATGACCTGCGATTGGCTGACAATTTTGGAGTTAAAATGAACTCCCACCATTTTTAACTGCAATTTTAACAATCCAAATGTTGATCTTTGTAATGAATTATTTAAAATGTTTCATCAATTAAAATATTTTTCCAATTCATAATATAAAACTTGCATGCACCTTGTAGGGCGAGAGTTTGGTAAAAAAAAAAATAATAATTTTGTTCGCTGGAACACGTGGAGGAGTTCCACCACAATGCCAAAGATTGTCTATGTAGGTACAATGAGTCATTCCTACAAACAGAAGCAGCGGTGTCGGATTTGCAGTAGAACTGCAGTCTGGCTATCGTCGCAACTGCAATATGACGTATTTTAAAGCCAATTTGACTTTTAATTCACATGTGCAGCATGTTATTTTGGAATTCCAAAATCTTTGAGGAAAGGAAATTGAAGTTCCCGAGTGCTGGTAAGTTCTTTTACACGATCTTTGGCCATGAGGAGTCGTGACGTCACCACAAACGCCTGCTGTGTTCAATGCTTGAATTGCAGACTGAAGAGCAGCATCGTGAAGGCAACTTTTTCCACTGGAATCTCCACAAAGTCACATCCGCGGACGCCAAATATGGCTCAGATAAGAGCCGAGGGAGCCGAACAAGATTCTCAGCCAACGTCGGAGCGTCTTGACAACAGAGAAAGCGCCGATGCCGGCTCGGAGGGACAGGCCGTGTCCGACTCCAAACAGGAACCGGATAACAAGAACGACATCGGGGCACGAATGGACGTTGCTGCTGGTCGTGGTGCTGCGGCGGAAAACGACGATAACTCGTTGCTTTCTGACGAGCGCGTCGAAGCGACGCCATCGCCGGGGCACGAGGGAGACTACGTTGGGGACGGGAAAGTCTCCGAGCCAGGCAAGAGTCCCGCACAGGGCAGTCTGGCGACGAGCACCGAGTCCGCCCAAGAGGGCTCCCGGGTGCTGAAGCAAGAACAAAGGGAGGCAGGCAACGACGGCTCTCCCACAAAGGCGCCCGACAAACACGAGCACGGCGGCGTGAAAAGACGAGCCAGCCTGGAAGTGACCTCGTCGGACGGAGAGCCGCTTAGTCGGATGGATTCCGAGGACAGGTCTGCCAAAGTTGTAACGCAACAAGCATGGCCACTTCACTCAGTCAAAATACGAACAGGTTCCCCTAGTCCCCTAAAGTGATCCCCCCCCCCCCATTTCTCAACACGTGCAAAAGGGCTGCAAGATATATATATATATATATATATATATATATATATATATATATATATATATATATATATATATATATATATATATATATATATATAGCAATATTAAACTTGTACTTAAATAATAACTTTTTAACACAGTACTGTAGTTATTTTGCAGAGATTATTATTTTACCATGAATCAGTGGCATAACATCATGCCCTGGTAAAAAAAAATGTTTTGCCCGCATTATTTATTAATTCATTTATTTATTGTTGTTGTTTTAGTATCAGCAGCACACTTATGGACATGGAGAGCATAGCATCAAGTGGCCGTTCCACCCCAGCATTGTTGGCCAGTCACGGTTCTGGCGTTGCAGGCAACGGCTCCATGCCAGTCACCGGCAAGTCGTTAAACTACACGTGCTGTTGGGATCACTGCCAGGCGCACTTTTCCTGCAGCCCCGATCTGGCCGATCACATCCGAGCCACGCATGTGGATGGACAGAGAGGAGGAGTCAGTATTGGATTTCATATTTCTAGTTGAAACGTTTTATGAATGGAGTTGACATGATTGTCAGATTAGAACAATTTAAAAGTCAGTTCTAATCTTTGATTGTATTGTGTTGAAATTTGAGGGCTCTGCAGTATTTCAAGTCACTTCTTTTCTACATGCATTGTGAAATACTACTCTGGAACAACATTACAGGTGCCTGTGTTTGTTTTGCAGGTATTTGTGTGTCTGTGGAAGGGCTGTAAAGTTTACAACACACCGTCCACCAGCCAGAGCTGGCTGCAGAGGCACATGTTGACTCACAGCGGCGACAAACCATTCAAGGTGACGTACGCTTGACAGATTGACCGTGACGTCCGCACGCTTTGCCTGCCGCTCTGTAATAATGTGTGTGCGTGCAGTGTGTGGTTGGAGGCTGCAATGCCACATTTGCCTCTCAGGGTGGGCTGGCGCGGCACGTGCCAACTCATTTCAGCTCCCAGAGTTCGTCCAAGGTTTCCAACCAAGGCAAAATGAAGGAGGAGTCGCCGTCAAAGGCTGGCCTCAACAAGAGGAGGAAGCTCAAGAACAAGCATAGACGCTCACTCCGTACGTACACGCGCAAACACGCGCCATCATTATTTAGAGCCAAGAGTTATTTTTCCTGATCTTCCTATTTACATCAGATCTTGAGTCACAAGGCACTGTGGAGGACAAATGGCTAACTATTCAGTTTGGACATTTTCACTTGGGAGTGTACTCACTTTTGTTGCCAGGGGCTTGAACGTGTGCTGATCTCATATTGAAAATATTGCATCGCTGCCATCTACTGGTAATTGTGCATCAGTAAAGTTGACATCTACAGTAAAACATTACACGCAAGATGTTAAACTGGAGGCGAGAAGTTCAAAACAGACATGGCATAAATAGAATTGTTATTATTAACCCCAAAAAATTCTTGACAATAATAGATGTTATATGCCCCCACCATTCTAAACACGGCAATTTGATTAATATTGCGTTTGAGGAACATGAATAAAGCAGCAAAATCCATCAGTTTTAATCCATCTCAGTAGGCGGCCATTTTGCCACTAACTGTTAACTGAAAATGATGTCACCGTTGCTCAGGTAACGACCAATCACGGCTCACCTCTTTGGTCATGAGCCATGATTGGTTGTTACCTGAGCCACGAGCAACTGTGATGTTGTTATCAATCGACAGTAAGTGGCAAAATGGCCGCCCCCCTGAAACGGATAAAAATGGCTAGATTTTGCTTCTTAATTCATATTCCACAAATGCAATATTAATCGGAACACTGTGCCACTGTTTAGACGAGTGGTGCTGCATAGAAGATATTATTGTAAAGAATTTTTTTAAGTTGGCATCCCCTTTTCTTTGTGTGTGTTTTTTTTGTTTTTTAGCCCGCCCTCATGATTTTTTTGATGCCCAGACCATGGACGCCATCCGCCATCGAGCTATATGCCTCAACTTGGCCACACACATAGAGAGCCTTGGAAACGGGCACAGTGTTGTGTTCCACAGCACGGTACACACACACACACACACACACACACACACACACACACACACACATACACACACAGAATGAAAAATAATAATAATACTGCATGTCGTTTTTTCGTGTTAAAAGCAGTCGGGCGTACGTGTGTGTTTTCAGGTAATAGCAAGGAGGAAAGAAGAATCTGGCAAAGTCAAAGTCCTTCTGCACTGGACACCCGAAGACATGTAAGTTTTTTTCCTCCCTCCGATCCATGGGATTCAGGTATTTAATACCCGCTACTCTACTAATAGTGCTGATGATGCTCACTCACATCATTTTAGTCATTCACAGATTGTGTCATCGTTGTTCTCATTTGGCAGCAGGCATCTTAGTTTATTGTCACGAAATGTCAATGGATATTTTTAATTTTTTTGTAAAAGACTGCCTGACGTTTGGGTGAGTGAGAGTGACAGACTGCAGCAGAAGACCAAAGTTGTGCATCTGTCCAAGCTGCCAGCTGACACAGCTGTTCTCTTGGATCCCAATATTTGCAGGTGTGTGTGTATGCGCATGTGACAGGACAATGAGCCCAGAATTATTTTTATTGTTAACAAAAGTATTCTCTTTTTTTTCCCCCTCCCACTCACAGGATGTTCTTCTGAGGATTTCGTCTAGTCCTGAAGAAATCCTGAACTTTATACAAAGATTTTTAGAGAATTTAGAGACTTATCTTCTTCTTTTTTCCATGGTTTGCTGAAGCCATGCCTGCTAGATGTTGAACTCAAATCAATTTTAGTGAACGGAGGACTCATTTTAGACACATTTGTAGAGAGAAGCAGTCTTTGTAAATACTTGAGATTTGTAATATATTTTTTTACCTTGTTTTTTTAATTTTTACTCAGTGGACCGTAGTTGTATTTACCTTTTCTAACAAACATTATAAAATAGTTGCTCTGGTTTGATTTCCCCTTGTCATGTGAAATTCTATCTGCTTTTAGAAGGACATTATTAAAGTAATTATCAGGTATGTCAGCATCATGTAACATATTTCTTTAACCGTAGTTAGTGCCGTATTGCCTTTTTCTTACTGCGAAATGTGACAGCCTGTTAAACAATTGAATGCCAACTGCTGTATTGTGCCTGTGTAAATTGTTTTCTTAGACATATAAAGTTCCTACATTGAGACTCAATCCTTCTGACTAGACTTGTTTTGTCTTAACATACAAATGCATCCTTAACATCTTAAAAGCAAAAAAGTTAATCATATATCAAATTAACAGCTACAGAACAGCATTTCTTAACAGTCCACACAGTTAACAAATGCAGTATTTGAAACAAGTGCTGCCTTCCTACATGTCTGACTCTAGGTTCTCAGGCAGATGATGTACACCACAGATACATTTCCTGGATTCGCTGGCCACTGGACCAAAAGAATAAATAATCGCAGGCTACATTGTTCGCAACTATCATTTTCTTTTTAGATGTGCTAAATTGACGGTCGTTTTGATGTTGATAATTAATTAAGCCTTATGAAAATCTGTTTGAATTCGGTTACGTTATGATTTATTCACGTGTATGAGTATTATTTGACAGTTTAAGTGCCCCCACCAAGGTGGCCGCCACGTGGTCACATTGAAAAGCGGGGCCCCGTAGTGACGTCATAAGCAGTGGCCGGAAATCGTAAACAGCGTCGTCCTGTGTTGAAGCGATGGCTGGGCTCCTGAAAAAGGTACAAGCAGAGGTCAATGTTTATAGTTTTGTCACACACGAAAAAAACAACTAAAAGGATTATTACCCCCCAATTGTTTGTTTAGTCATTGCTATTCAACAGAGCGTTTCGTAGTAAGTGACCGCTTTAGCTAGCGGGAAGCTGAAATCATTTCATGAGCCATGATTCGAATCGAGCGTATACGTAAATTGTCACTATAAAATTCTTCGCATTCGACGATGTGGCGATGTGTGTTTCACTCGTTATAAAGATGATTTTGCAGCTCATTACAAGCTTATCACAAACATCACTTATCTCGCGGCAAGAATATAAATGCAATATTTATTAGGGCAGTTTTGTTATGGGAAAATCTTGGGATTTTAGAGAATAAATGCATTTTCATATCTGTGGAGCAATCACGGGTGTTTATTAATGTATAACACACACAAAAAGGAGTGATGTGTTATCTTCATATAAAATATGTGTACGCCTTCAGCATTTTAGTAGCAATGAGTGTCGAAATGGGATTTTTGGGTAATATCAACCCAAGTAAATGTACAGGCTTGTAATAATGTTGTTTATATTTGTAAAAGGTTCCTGAAGAGGAATAAAAAATATTTGTCCTCTTTGCGTGTTCCAAAACTTGAAGACAGATTTAATGTAAGAAAAAACACCTTTGCAAAAATGATTTTAATCTAACAGAGATCTCTGGACATCGTGACAGTCTCCAATTCATTCATCACTTAACAGGTGGAATTCAGAGCACCGAATGTGCCTCTTCCGCATGTAAAATGGCTTCTTATAGTTAAAACCGACCGCCTCTCTTTCATTTGTAGACAAAACATACTCTCTGGGTACTTTTCCATGAGCGATGGCGAAAACAGAGTCAGGGGTGCGTGTTCGAGACAGATTCCGTTCAAGGACTAAATGTGTTTTCCCACAGAGAAGGAACTTCTAGACCAAATAATATGTCCCAGTTTAAGGTCAAATTATATTGAGTTCAACACTACTTGCTTTACACATCTGTAAAACCTTTCAACATGGTTAATATAAAGAATTAAGATGTTAATAATGTATAACAATGGTTAATATATGAAAATAAAGAATTTAAATGTTAATAATATCTAACATTCCTTAAAAATCTGATATGTGTTTCCATGCTGTAATTAAATCCAAACCTTTTTTTTAAAAGAACTTCTCAATGCTCTCTTGTAGACAACCGGCCTGGTGGGCCTGGCCGTCTCCAACAATCCACATGAGGTAAGACGCCAACATCCAGCGCACAGCCGCAAACCAAAGTTGTTAGTAGAGATGACTTTGGGTAAGAATGGAGTGCACATCACGTCAGCAACATGTAGCTTAGTGCTCTGTGATGATTGATCCAGGTTGCTCATTTTGCAGCAGGTAACTGCAGAGGCACCTTGAGCTAAAGACACAAAAACAATATTTTCAAGTTCATCAGCTTTAACGCAAAACTAATACCAAAACTAATGTAAACTACATTCAAGCATTTTCGAAAATATAAAAACTAACAAACCCACTCTAAAAACAAATTAAAAGTAAGTGAGTTTAAGAAACAAAATAAAAAGGAACTCTAATTTTAAAAAAAGAAGCCTATACTTACTTGGTTTATATTTGATATTTACATTCAGTGTTTCGCACAGATTTGAAATCTACTTGGGTGGGTGTAATCGGGTAGTTGGACTCCTTGTGGGGGCATGGTGGGGGTTATTCCCAGTCCTGCTAACCTCTCCTCCTCCTAACCTAGTCTCCTCTAACCTCATGATCCACAAGTGAGTGACGGCGAACTAATGTTACATGCGGTATATCTGGTCGCGACATGTTTTTTTTTTGTTTTTAATATATATATATATATATCTTTTAATTATTATTATTAATTTGTTTTTAATTAATTAATTTATTTAATTACATTTTCTTGAAATCTACTTGTGTGGCTCACCCAAGTATTAACATGGTGTAGGAAACACTGACATTTGTTTGACAAGCTTAAAATTAAGGTGGGGGAAACTATGCAAGAAAATAAGAATTTGAAAAAAGGGCAAATCATTTTTCCTGATACTGTATCATGTAAATACTGTACATGATTCATGTAGAAAAAAAGGGAATCCTTTAAAGTCTTATTGAAATGATGAATGAGGCAAAAACATTCTTGTCTTTGTTTACCTACCTCTCATTCTTTGAAACTGCACTCAGCGACTGAGGATTCTCTACTCCAAAATCCTGGCAGTGCTGCAGACCATGCCACAAGACGCTGCCTACAGGAAGTATACTCAACAGTTGGTCAGCGAGAGGTTAAACCATGTCAAAGCGGTGAGCACCTTCTCAATATTTCAAAAACAACAACAACAACCTGAGATTTGGTGTGAACTGCTAAATCGTTTGCTTTTGAGACTGTCTGTGTGGACATAGCGCAAAGTGAAACTTTCAAGATTTAAATAAGACTGACAATAAAATGATGAATAATGTTTCATGCTCTCACAGGAGACCGACGTTGAAAAATTGGAGAAAAAGATCAATTGTGGACAGATTGAAGAGGTCATTTTCCAGGTAATGTTTACTGCGGTACTATTTGAGTCAAGAATGTACTGTATCATTGATTTTGTAGAGAAATGCCATCATGTGAATGTAGTTGTCAACTTAGTTTCATTTAAATGGAATGAGTTCAAGTAATACAACTGCAGAGTGGATGATGGGGAACAATCAATGTGCTGTTTTCATGTTTACAGGCAGAATGCGAGCTGACTCTATCAAGAAAGATGATCGAGTGGAAAGCATGGGAGCCGCTGATTGAGGAGCCTCCTCCCAACCAGTGGAAGTGGCCCATCTGAAAAACAAAAAACCTTGTTAATTATATTACTGATGCTATTATTAATAAAATGAATACTCATTGGATCCAAATTGTTTGCTTTTGTTGATGACATTTTTATCACTTAGCTTTTTTAATGAATACACTGTGGCGTGGATGTAATTACGTTAGTTTCTAATAATTCATAAAAGGGAAAAGGAAAAGGCGGGGTGAGGTGGAAAGAAGCGTAGCAAAGACAGGAAAAACTAAGTGGTAATGTGAAGCGGAAGCATTAGATGTCAGACATTTAGCACAGCTTACGGGCATAGGCAACTGTTAACGTAACTAAGAATAATAACATAAAAATGTCATATTATTATGAAAATATAATCTTTTAATTCCTTAGTAAAAATCTTGGCAAACTTTTCCAAGCTTCAACTCATTTGAACATACTTGAGATCGACCTGATACATTCTCGCCTCTTAAAACTTTGAGTAAGTTCAGTCATGTGGTCTCCAAGGCAGCCCTATGATGACGTCATAGATGACTTATTGGAGGAAAATCAAGGCAAGTATAGGCTACATTTGTAGTAGAAGAGATGAGCCTGAAGTGTTTTAATCATGCGTTTGTCTTGCATTACACATAAAGCACCACTGGGGGTCTCTCCAATGCCTTTTTTGGGTACATTAATCATCCGTCCACTTTTTTTTTAGCAAATTCTATTTAGCTGCAGACTCCTACACAGTACTGTTTTGCATAGTTATGTGATGTGTTTTTGTGTGTGCAATTATTGTACAGTATTGCAGTAACTATGCAAAGTGTATGGTTGTTTTGATTGATTGATCAATTTTTATTTGAATTTGATCTTTAATTGTTGTAGTTATAATTCATTATCATTGCTATTGTCATTACTCAGGTAGGCCTACAGGGTTTTTATTTGTTTGGGAAGGGTATTCATATTATTATTTCGCGTAATTTTACATTTATTTGTCATGCATGTAAATGAGTTCCATCCATTGTCCTTCCCACTTTTCCAGATTTAGCCCTCAACCACCCATTCACGACATTTTTCTAGCTTTGATCACGTTGGGACTGACCCGGAAGTATTCCAAACGGAGCGCAATATAAATCCAAAGCGGACGTAGAGGCGCCCTCTGCAAACTGACTCGTAACTACCTTGCAAATCGTCATCGAGTAGGAGTGCTGCTGCTGACTTCACTTGGTTTCGATATTGGAATTAACGCCTGATCTCGAGCCACGAGGTTGGTGTTTTATTTTGTTTATTTCTCTAATGGGAATGCGGCGCAATTCAATGAAATTAAGTCTGGTTTGCCTTATTTTGGAATGATGTCAAAGGTTAATTGGTGATGTGGTCGTTCATTTGCTCTATCGATTTAATTTTGTTTTCTGGAAGTCACGCCAGTTGACTAAAATGATTTTAAAGCACATGTTGCTGGTTCACGTGCTCACACTGCATGGCCAATGTTTGACTTTGGGCTTACCTGTCAAACAATCAGTCTTGAATGACATGAATTACTTTTTTTTTTTTTTTCGGTCAACGAACAAATGTTGAAACTTTTTCTTCTTCCCGTTTTTAATCACATACTTTAATGAGTAGGCATGGTTTCAACGTTGTTAAACGTCATTGAAAATAAAATTGCTATGATAAGAAAAATGTGAAATTGGTACTTTCAGGGGTCAAACAATTGCAACTTTTACCAGTGGCATATTAAATTAAATTCAATGTGATACAGAAGTGTGCATTTTCTGTTCATATCTTACGGCCCAAAAAACAAATGAGGATTTAGAATTCCTTCAGGATACAAGTGAAAAAACAGTGTGCCGCAGCGGTTCAACATATTATTTGCAAAATATTTCATCCCATTCAAACAGGCTCAGGGTAGACGCCAGGCACTGCTTTTATTTTGTAGGGTTTTGGCAAAGTCAAATGAAAGAAGTACAGTACTTGTTTTCATTTTAGTTTGACTTTGAACAAATACAAACATTGCATTAGTAGTCCAATTTAGAATATTGCTCTAAGCTCATAAATGCTTGCTACTCAAGTGTAGTTTCACAAAGACTATTAATGCCTCTTTATATATTATATATATATATATATATATATATATATATATATATATATATATATATATATATATATATATATATATATATATATATATATATATATATAATTTATTTATTAGTTCTGCCTCCTGTTTACATTTGGGTGTAATTCCACAGTTGACCACTAGATGAGATACTACATTTGACTAAAGAAGACGACTGGAAACAGTATTTCAGATAATCTTAGATTTTGCTGTCGCCTATTGAATGTCACTCCTTTAGTCTTTCTTTTTACACCTACAGAATTTGAGAGAAGTTTGTTAGTTTTGAAACAGTTGCATTTTTACTGTAAAGTAAAAGCATGTAAGCCTATATTTCCATATCTTTATTAAAAAAAAAACATGACATTATTATTATCCCTTAAGATGTCATTAAATAATCAAAAATCTTGATCATTCCAAAGTAAAAGCAAATGTTTTATTTTGAGTCAACACAGAGATAATTCGCTTTCATTGAAGACTACAGAAATCAGATATTTACTATTGAGAAGCGGAAAGTCTGAACATTTGGACTATTTTAAATGTGAGGGGGAAGTATCTAACAGATTAATCTATTATCCAAAAATAATAATCAATGAGTTTGATAATCGATTAGTTTAATTAATGGTAGCACCTTTATTTCCCCCTGTTTTAGTTGTGGAGCCTAGCAATGGTGCAGCTTCCGCCTTCCCCTAAAAGGGGTGTCACACTTGCCAGTGAACAATCAGATGAGAAGAAGGAAAGAATGGAAGGTTCTGTGATTGTTGCCAGTCCAAAAGGAGACTTACCTGCAAGCCCGGGCAGCCTGCCGACCTTTGACTTCCCCACTTCCTATTCTGGGTATGAAACCTACATAGAAGATGGACTGATCTGCCTCAAACACAAGATCCGCAACTTGGAGAAAAAGAAGGTAGGAACAGGAAAATGTGGGAAAAGATCTTATTGGAGTGCGTGTGGATTATTTATTTACGGTTTTTGGTCTTGCTTGTCGTAGCTGAAACTGGAACACTATAAGAAATGCCTTGACTCGGGTGAGAGTCTAAACAAAGACCAAATGGTGAGTACATGTTTTCAAAATGACATCGAATTGTGTGGTTAGCATGACTAAGCTGTTTGTTTTATTTTTTTCCCTTTAGGCTGCTACTGATCATTATGAGCAAGTGGTGCATAACTTGAAGTTTGCCAAGGAGCTCCATAAAACCCTAGACAGCTTGACTCAAAACGTAAGAGTTTAATCGCTAGTTGACACTTACTTGATCAGAAGAGTAACATTTGCCCCGGACAAAACAGCTGCTGACGTCACAGAAGAAAGCAGTAAAGAGAGAGCATTTGGTCAGGATGGAAGTGGAGAGGAGGCGGCTAGGCATGGTGCTACAAGTCCAACACCTTCTAACCAGCATACAACAGGCACACGTCAAGAAAGACCTACTACACGGACACAACCAGGCACCTTACCTACCAGCGCGCCATCTGAACAGCTTGAGCCAGCTGGCCGCATTACTCGGACAAGGGCACCATGACAAACAGAGGTGAGTTTTTCAAGCCTGACTTGATTTTGACTATTGTTCTTGTGAATCCCTGACCTCAGAATAAAATTCCACAGTTCGGAACATTGGGAAAAATTACCATTCTTCATCATTTATTTATATATTTTATATATTATATATATTTTTAATTATTTAAATTATTTTATTTTTCCTTATTTTCTTCTGACCTCTAGGAATGTTTGAATTGTCCATTTGTGCGCTACTCAACTTAATGTTTGCTGGCTGAGGTTCAGTAATCGTAAAAGCGAAGACGTGTGCGTATATGAACCGAATAGATGCGCAAACGGGAGTAGACGTCACATGATGGACTAAAATTTTCATGAATTTTGTCTTTCCTGTGTTGAAGTTTAGAGCAGCAGATGGAGCATGCGGCTGTGATCTACATTGACCTTCTGGAGGGAGAAGAAAAACCAGTGGTTGGATCGACCTGTACGTATGGGAAAATTTGCCGACGGGCGTGACTCCGGCGCTCGACGTGATCTTTACAATTCAAAGGTCCTCTGTCCCTGGCAACCATAGTATAGTGCTCATGAGCAAAATACTGTATTAACTGTTTGTAGTTACAGTAATGGCTGCTAGAGGGCGCTAGAACGCTGCCCTACCACTTAGCTAAGTCACCCTTGATGTGTGAAGGAAGGAACCATGTGGTTTAAAAACAAGATTGTCTCAAATTTGTTTTGCAGTCAAATTGCTGAAAGAAGAGCTTACCAAATTACTGAACTGCAAGTACTTCTCTTGTCTGTCTTCCAAAACAACTCCAGGTATGTTCAAGCAGATACAGCTGTCATTGTTGTGATTACAGCCACTGTTTGACTCTAATGCTGTGACTAGTGCTATTAAGACTCATTTGTATGCTAATGTATAGTGTATATACATTATGTGACCTTAACACATCTTGATGATGGCCTTTTAAGAGGACAACAATGGCGAGCAGATTATAAATAATAATAATAATGATGGTGACAATTACATCAAAGTATGTTTTTGTGACTGTCCGATCTCTTTGTTTGTCTTTGATAGCCAAATCCAAGTTGACGTGCGCTGAAGTTTCTAAAGCGGTAAGGTCACAATTCACTTGTTTGTTTTTAAAGAGGGGAAACTGAAACTCTACAGTCGAACCTTTGAGGTCAAATATAATCTGTTCCAGTACGCTGCTCTCTGTTACTACGACTACTACCCCAGTTGCATTAGAAAGTTGTTGTTTTTTTATTTGATTTTAACTCATTCACTGCCATTGACGCCTATAAACGTCAAAAATTCATTTTAACTACTTCTATTAGTTTAACATTTTTCCCCCACTTTTGTTAACGAGAGAATGAAAACCTAGACATTTTGTTTTTAATAATCTTTTTTGTTTTGTTTTTAGAGGGAGTCATGCAATTACATTTTTTAATTGTAATTAATCACATAACTTCAATAGTTAACTCACAATTAATCACACATTTTATATCTGTTCTAAATGTCCAATAATTTTTCTTCTAAGTTTTCATACTCTTGTTAACAAAAGTGGGAAAAAATGTTAAACTATAATAGAATAGTTCAAATGAATTTTTGACGTCTATGGCAGTGAATGAGTTAATCAATTATTGTCTGTTCAAAACAAAAACTTTTGAGCTATTGTTCCACTGAAATACAGATTTAACAACTTGTCATTACTATTTAATTTCATGACACTTTTCCCACGGCTGTAACTTAATGTCTGCCATTGAGTTTTCTTGCTCAGAATTCTAATGACGAGTTTGTTGTTCTGGGACAGGATGAGCCAATTGACTGGTGGGATTTGGATTTCTCAGATGAAGGCACCACACCTCAGGCTGCAGTCACCAAACCATGGAAAGGAGCAGCCACTTTCATCCCCAAAGCGCCCGTTACCAGCAAGTGCAAATTAGCTACTAGTAGGCAGGTAAGCTAATGCCACCTTGGCTTCATGTTTTGTTAGACCTATATTGGTGAAAAGTTGCAGCCACACAAACCTAGCTTTTTCAGAGAAATGTCTCTGAAGTACGGCTAACTTTTTCTTTTTTAGATATTGCGGGGTGGGGGGGGGGGAAATCCATGTACACTTGAATCCACTGAACCGCAGTCCAATAGTACCAATATTCTTGGCCTAAAAAATAAATTGGTATAATCTTGTAAGAGTGCAAACGGTTTAGTATGGCACAAAAAGAATAGAGGGAAGAAAATAGCAATACAAGTTAACAGGCTCTGCCAGTTAACAGGCACAACAAAACCACACTGTGGCGATTTAAAGTAATGTAAAAAAAACTTGAGAAAACATCATTCACAGTTCTAATCATCACAATTACAGTACAACAAATGTCATCCTTGGGACAGAAAACAGGATGATAATGTCATGTGAATGTGTTAATTTTCTTTGATTCCAGGAAAAGCAGAGGAAAAGTAAAAGAGAGCAAAGGGCCAAAATCGTGAGTACAAAATTGTTTATTACCCCCCCCCCCCCCCCCAAAATGTTGAACATGACACCTTGTGATTGTTGGCAGGGCGCTGACAAAGGTTTACCTGAAATGCAATTCAGCTCTCCAACCTTACCCAAAGACCCTGTGATGAGGAAAAAACACTTGGAGGACTTGATGACCAACATCCATGGCTCTTTTACTTTCATGCAGGTGGAATGTAGCAATTGCAAACTTGGACCAGTGTGCTAGCAAATTGATAGAAAACATAAGCTTTGATGGCAGGTACTGATTTTTACGTTTGTCTCCAGGATTCTCTTCTCGATTGTGTGTCCTCTCCGGAAAATCGAAACTCGAGATTTAAAAGGGAGCCATCAGAATTGTCGTCATCTCCTCTGGGTAATCGTCAAATTTTAGAATGAATGTTGAATAGGTTTGTGTCGCTGAAGTGCCAAAGAAAGAAAACTATCAATTGAGAAATTTAGAACTGTACATTTTTGTATCGTAGCAATCCCTTAACGCGATGCAAATTGGCAGTCAGGCAATGCCCCCCCCCCCCCACAAAAAAAAGTACCAGTGCCGATTCAGCCTTATTTTAAAGTGTGTGTTAAAATATTTGATTTTGCAATGTTCTTTAAAAAAACACTATTCATTTCTGTAATGTTCTATCACGTGAATATACTTTTTTTTTTTGGGGGGGGGGATAAATCTAATCTTCGGTCTAGTAATCGGCATCGCAAATTATGTTACACCAGTGGTAATGTTAGTTCGCACTTCCAACTTTGGCCGTTGCATTCTATTAGTTCACCACTGGGTGGCGCTAAATTCTACACACAGTCCCATGCATAACTCTTGTTGACTTATCAATTTTATTTACTTAACTACTGTTATGGAATTTTCAGCAGTTAGGTGAGATAAATGAAATCGTCTGGAAAGCAATTTGTCTTTTGGGTTTCTATATATTCGAAGCTTCAAATATACACAAGTCTATGTGTGAGTGCGCAGTAGAATCACAGGAAGATTGTTTATGCTGCCTAGTTAGGAATTTGGGAGGAGAAAGGGAGGGTCAGCTAGACAGGAAAGCAAGCTTTCTGTTCCCAGCAGGCTAATCAGTCAAGGTCACTTTGGTATTCCTTCACGTGCAAAAATACAGGTGTCCACAATACAATAGGCTATAAACTTATGTTAATATGTGCTGAATAATTCTTTTCCATAACACTACTTATATTTATTACTTTATTTTCTTTTACCGCGGACTGATTTTATTTTCATTTTTTAATTCCATGTACATCACTTTGTATGCAGCAACAATTGTTTTAAAGTGCTTTATAATTAAGTTGAGTTGAGCATCAAGGATGTGCTGATGTAATGTAAAGCACAGTCTTAACAATAATATTGATTTGTTAGTTTGAGAAAAATTATTTACCCCAAATATTTAATACGTGGTGTTCTTTCTCCCAAACAACAGCTGTAAGAAACTCAGGTGATGCCCTGCCGAAAGAAATGCATGTAAGCAATCATTTACATTTAGCCGTGTCTATCAAACACACTGGAAATAGTTTCCAATGGCAGGTTTTTGTGACGTGAAAAAAATGACACCAAGAAATCTTTTCAAATTTTCCACCATTAATGTGACTACATTTATCAATTTCATCTTTGGTGCAGAATATCATCCAAATATTCCAAGAATCTTAAATGGCAAGGCCGAAAGCCAACTTTGAAAACCCGTGACCTTCGGACCTTTAGGCCATCCGTGTTTTTCTTCATCTGGACCTGGGGTCTTCGTCAAAGTTCCAAATAACAGTCAAGTGTTTGGACACAAACTTTAGACTTCCCCAAGAAAGCGGAAAATGACGAGGAACAATCATCATCTTTGAAATAA
This sequence comes from Vanacampus margaritifer, assembly GCF_051991255.1. Classification (NCBI taxonomy): domain Eukaryota; kingdom Metazoa; phylum Chordata; class Actinopteri; order Syngnathiformes; family Syngnathidae; genus Vanacampus; species Vanacampus margaritifer. Next base: position 6,095,648 of record NC_135446.1, read on the forward strand.
AGTTTTGTTGTACTGTTTACAGGTCACACTAAAGGTGGAAAGTGTTTACAAATGATTTATCTTGGTCTTTTTTATAACCACCACAAAAACATGACATCTGAACAGGGGTGTGTTGACTTTTTACATATATACTGTATATGTATCTATTGTCATGGTAAAGTGTTAATCACTTCATCTGCGTTCACAGTCCACCCCGTTACCTACCAGACTTCTAGACTGCAAAGCCAGACTGATAAATGGGGATCAGTGCCTAAAAAGCTTTGGGCTGGAGATTTCCTCACATGTAAGATTCTGTGTAACAGTATGACATGTTTTGCAATATCAATTTTCACCTCATGTTTGTTTCCTCCTTCTTCTACAGGAGCCTCTGCATTTGGCTGAACAGAAGAAATTTTCTTCTCCGTTGTTTTCCACGCCGGAGTCTGCCATCTCTGTCAGTTTGAAGTAGTGTTAATTTTATCCGCCATTTTAAAATGTGGTCTCTGTTTTAGTCCAGTTTCAATCACGGTTGTTGGTTTTTAATCATAGTTAGTTAACCTCATCCTGTTTTTATTTAGTTTATTTTTAGTCTAATATAAATCTAGCATTTTAGTCCAAGAAAATATAATTTTATTCATCTAGTTTTAGTCAGGATAATAATTTTACCCCTGTATATATTTTTTTGTCAGCAGATTATGTTGAACATTTCGGATCTAAAACTATCACATAAAATGTTCTCAACTTTTTGATGGAAAAACAACTTGACACACAATTACAATATATCAACAAGTGGCTTTGATGGCTACAAGCTAGTAAATTAGCCAGCATTAGTTAGCGGTCGGATTAACATTATTGTTGGAATGTTGTAGCCGTTGGAATAATGTTACGTTATAACTAAGATTTACTTCTTTTTTTTTTTAAAAAAAACAACAAAAAACTTGTCACCGTGAATCCTCTTCCTGTTTGTGCATGTTTCACTCGCTAGTGGCAGATTTGAAAGGGTGTGTGTCACATGGCACTGTCACAGACAAGAGTTTACAAAATCATATAATGTTCGTCTTGTTTTTGTTCATGAACTAAAATGTCCATAGATTTTAATCCAGTTTTTATTAAGTGAAGTACATTTTCGTCTCTTCTTCATTAGTCGACAAAAATGCATATGGATTTAGTCAATGTAGGTTTTAGTCCGGTGAAAAATGTGCGATGACTGAATTATTTTTGTTTAGTTTCTGTTGACGAAATTGACACTAGTTTGAAGTCCATATGTGTTGGAAGGGGGAAAATATGGAGTAACTTCAGATGGGTATTATACATTGATAAACGTGACATTTTGCCCCATGGCTAATATGTACTCTGTGACTCTCCTCATTTTCCGGAAGCTGGGACGTGAACTCGTGTTATCATACTTTGTGTTCCTCAGGCACTGGTAGCTGAACCGGGCAAGATTTCTCCCTGTGACAGGATGGCACTGAGCATCTCCATCCCTGCTCCAAAGCACACATTCTCCACACCGCCCACAAGGCAAACTGTCACCTCCGTGCAATTTCATGACATGCCATCAGTAAGTCTTCAAACTTATTTGATTTTGTTGAAAGATAATTGAGCAAACTGCTCTCCGTTATGGACAATCATTTGCATCCTCTCCATGAAAGACTTGAGCAACAAAAGGGCTTTTTGTCAAAGACTCATTCAACTCTGCTGCTCTATTTCAATCACATAGCAACACTCCCCTGTGTATGAGCTTTATTTCTTAGTTAAACTTCATTAATTGTGCAAGCTTGAATATAGGATGAATTTCAATAGCGATTATCATGCTAATTTAGACACCAATCTCTTTTTATTCTAGGCCTTCAACGGGAGTGCAAAGGTCGAGCCCAAGTACAGCAATTCCAGCACCCAAACACCACCCGAGTTTGCACCCTCAGAATATGACTCGCAGACGCTGGGTAAGTCTCTGCTGGCCTTTAAAGGGGAACTCAACACCAAGTTGTCTAAACTTGTATTCAATTTCACAAAATAAGCTGCTTAGACTGCAGCCAAATAGTTTCATGGTATCGTGTTGAACATTTTAAGCAGGAAGCACATTTTGATACTGGCCTCTGATTTGTGTTTGGCAGGGGGGGCGTGCATTTTCCAGACTCATCTCAAGAACTACGGCCCACTCTTCGGTGCTCCAAGGGTAAGTCAATCTCTTAAAAGGGAAGTCAACCCCCCAGAAAAATTATTGACAATAATGTTGTATGTGACCTCACTAGTTTAAACATGACATTATGGTTAATATTACATTTGTGGAATATGAGTTAAGCGGCCATTTTGCCACTTGCTGTGGACTCAAGATGACATCACAGTGTCTCGGGTAGCAACCAATCACAGCTCTGCTTTAGAAAATGGATTGGTCGTTGCTTGAGCCCTGAGCAACTTTGATGTCATCTTCAGTCGACAGCAAGTGGCAAAATGGCTGGATTTTGCTTCATAACTCACATACCACAAATGTAATATTAATCAGGATGTCATGTTTAGACAAGTGAGGTCACGTATAACAAATTATTGTCAAGAAATGTTTCAGGTTGACTTCCACTTTAAGCTATGCTACTGGTAAACGCTTCGTGGTAAAGTCCCCGCCAAAAGTAGGCCAATTATTTTTTGCTGTACACTAAATTCATTTGGTTTTGACGTCGAATAGCTTGAGTATGAAAGTTATAAAAACATTTCAGCTTTTTATTTTCATGTTTTTCTGACAAAAAAATTGAGACTGCGAAATCATTTCAATCTGTACAACTTAAGTGTGTGTGTGTGTGGGGGGGGGTCTTTTAGAGAGGGGAAATTTAAAAAAACAACTGAGATAATTTATTTGCACAAGTGTGCACACCCTCTGCTAACTTGGGATGTGGCAGGGAATCACATAAGTTTGAATACATCTTCCATGTAGTTAGTGTGCATGTACATGCTGAGCAGAAGTTAGCATGCCAAGTGCTGCCTGCGTGTTCAAAATACGTTTTATAGTCTTTAATATGTTTGTAGGACTCTGGATCCCAGCATGTCTGTGGATGTGGAGAACAGCATCATCCCAGTGGTAAGGACACAATCTTTTCTATTCTCAAAAAAAAAAATCTTTCTTGAATACAGGACCAGCCATGGACAAGGAAATATTATACACGTGGGGTTTTTAGATTTGGGGTGCGATTTTGAACTCTAATTCTCATTTTTCTTTCATTAACAATTACGTCTGTGTGTATTGCATTATTCTGCCTTTACAAAGATAATGCTCCGCTTTGATTGACACAGTCAAAGGTACACACTTTTTTTTTTTTCTCCCTTTTTTCTTGTGGAGCAGCCTGGCGCGAGTCGTCTGGGGTGAGCAGCCCAGACCGTGCGGAAGAATTCACAATGGCGGACTCAGGACATGGCGATTCCCTGCCCGTCTCCGTCGTAGAGGTCCCGCATAGTCCTCAGGGCCACCATCATACTTCCGTTCTTCCCATGCAACTTTACCCTGTCTCCCAGCCGCTGAGAGTTGCATTCACGGCCTCTCGCACCGTCAACTTTGCTCCGGGTAACCTGGACCAGCCCATTGTTTTTGATCAGCTGCACTGCAACTTCGGAGAGATGTTCGACACACACATTGGCTGCTTTACCTGCCCTGTAAATGGACTGTATGTTTTCATGTTCCACATCCTTAAGCTGGCAATTAATGTGCCGCTTTACATCAACCTGATGTGCAATGAAGAGGTAATGGTGTCGGCGTACGCCAATGATGGTGCACCGGATCACGAGACCGCCAGCAACCATGCCATCTTGCCCCTCTTCCAAGGTGATCAGGTTTGGCTCAGATTACATCGCGGTGCCATTTATGGAAGCACCTGGAAGTATAGTACATTTTCTGGTTTTCTGCTTTACCAGGACTGAGTTCTGTGCACTCTTTTGGCTTTGTACCAAACAGTTGACACATCATTAGGTCGGCCAGCATACTAGTACCTTTTTTTACCCAAAAGCTAATTATAGATCTATGCATCTTTAAAATGCGAAATTGGGTTTCTGACTTATTTATTGACCTAAGTAGACCAACAACTTGATTGCAATGTCCGTAGCATGAAGGTAAATTGTGGACAGTCAAACTTGCTGTGGGCTCTGATGGAAGGAAAACTGTTTTGGTGGTGGGTATGGTGTTGAACACAAATGGCCAATATGTTGAATTGAAATCCAAACTAAAGAGGTCAATTTAGCCTCTTGACGTGGCTTAATAAAACTTGAGCAGTAATTCTTGTGTGTTTGTATTTTCTTTTTCTAATTGTCTATAAGTGCATTGCTCACATGCTGACTCTACTTACAACTCAAAACTGGTACCCAAGTTGTTGCCACTTGGAGGAGGATACGAAATTGTGGAGGCACACATATAGGGCCATATGCTTGATAGTACACAAAGTGTGAGCTTATGTTTGTTCAAATACTGTGAACTAAAGTGGGCCGTTTGAGCCTTGAAAGTGATGAAACTCCGGGACTGAAAATAAGTGTTTGGCCCTGGCACAGTGTTTCATGTTCCATCCCAGAGTTACTTTTTCCCGTTGTGGCCTTCCTTTCGCCTCTCTTTGTTCTCTATTGTATACAACTGTGTATCAATAAACCTAAATTAATATAGTACACAAATCATTGTTTTAAACTAAATAACTAGGTCTTGCAGTAACAACCCCAAGACGCAAGGAAGCAGCAAACTTCCAGAGCCACAAATGAGCGCTGCCGTAAAGTGTACGTTTTAGTCGTGCTTTCAGTTTACGTTTACGTCCTCCAGTTCCTTCTCACCGGCAGAGTATTTTTGTTGTTTTTAAAGCTTGATGGAATTTGAAAAGGATGCTATTTTGCTTCCTAAATGAATCCACTTCCATTGGCTAATATATTCAGTAGCGGCTCTCATCGAAAGAAATATTAATTCAGGTTTTGTTTGGTCTGAACGTGTCAAATTCAGTCATCGCTTAACGACAATTTTTTTCATGCCCACAACGGCCTAAAGAATTAAGTGAGGAGCGTCAATGGTATTTGCATGTAGTGTCTTAAGAGGAAAGTCAAGTGATGGATCCCAACCGGATAATTCAGGCTCTGAGAGGGACTATCGACCCGAATCTGAGAAGAGCGGCTGAAGATGAACTCAATCAGGTGGGTGCTAAAGACATTGGTTATCTCATTGCAATTATGAGAGGAAACTGTTTGACCAGGGTTAGGGGCAGGGGCGTGCAGAGAGACCTTTGGAGGGCAAGGTGCTAAAAAAAAAAAAAGGGGGGGGGGGGGCTGTATCTGACAGGCAAATAGCAACATTTGGATCTTTTGAACATGGCATGGCTTAATATTCTGTTGCATCACCTGTAATAGATAGTTTCTTACACTTTTCTGTAACACAGCTCCACACAGACTTTTTAAATTTTTTTAATGTATGTGTGTTTCACGATTAAATTTCTATAATAGCTATCCAGTTTCAGCTCGTAGTAGTTAAGTACAGGAAAGAGACTGACTAACACTGCGTATGTGTTTACATGTATAGAGCGTTCCGGCAAGTCACATCAGCTCTACCATTTTTGCAAACCCAATTCCCAAAAATTTGGGACACTATACAAATTGTGAATTAAAACTGAATGCAATCATGTGGAAGTGCCGAATTTCAATATTTTGTTCAGAATAGAACCAGGTCAAAAATTTAAACTGAGAAAATGTTTCATTTTAAGGGGAAAATATGTTCATTGTAAATTTCCTGGTGCCAACAAATCTCAAAAAAGTTGGGACAGGTAGCAATAAGAGGCTGGAAAAGTCTTATAAAAAAAAAAAAACAGCTGGAAGACCAGTTACCGCTAATGAGGTCCATTGGCAACTTGATTGGAGCATAAAAAGAGCTTCTCGGAGTGGCAGTGTCTCTCAGAAGCCAAGATGGGTAGAGAATTACCAATCCCTCCAATGTTGCGCAGAAAGATAGTGGAGAAATATCAGAAATGTGTTTACCAGCGAAAAATTGCAAAAAGGTTGAAGTAATCATCATCTACAGTGCATAACAACATCCAAAGATTGAGAGAATCTGGAACAATCTCTGTGTGTAAGGCCAAAAAATCATACTGGATGCCCATGATCTTCGGGCCCTTAAACAGCACTGCACCGCAAACAAGAATGCTTACTGTAAGGGAAATCACAGAAAACATTGTGGGTGAACACAATCCACCGTGCCAGCCGCCGTTGCCAGATGAAACTCAACAGTACAAAGAAGCAGCCATTTCTAAAGCAGACCAAGAAGCGCAGGCGTTTCTCTGGGCCAGGGGTTAAAGTGGAAACCTGTTTTTGTGGTCAGACGAATCACGATTCCAAAAAACTGGAAAACTTGGGCGCTATATCATACTGACTAAAGAGGACAAGTTGTTATCAGCACTCCATTTATAAGCCTGCATCTGTGATGGTATAGGGTTACATGAGTGCGCATGGGCAGCTTCCACATCTGGAAAGGCATTGTCAATGCAGAAAGGTATATTCAGATTGGAGAACAACAAATGCTCCCATCCAGGCATCATCACTTTCAGAGAAGATCTTTTTCGCATTTCTCAACACGATAATGCCAGACCACATGCAGCACCGATTACAACATCATGGCTGCGTGGGAAAAGGATCCGGGTATTGAAATGGCCAGCCTGCAGTCCACTTCTTTCACTAATAGAGCACATTTGGCGCATCATAAAGAGGAAGGTGCAACAAAGAAAGCCCAAGACAGTTGAACAGTTCGAGACACGCGTGTTAGACAAGAATGGGACAGCATTCCTATTTCTAAACTTGTCTCCTCGATCCCCAGACGTTTGCAGACTGTTGTAAGAAGAGGGGATGCCTCACAGTGGTCAAAATGGCCTTGTTGACACCATGGAATTTAAAATCAACATTGTTTTCCCTAAAATTATAAATGTTCTCAGTTTAAACTTTTGACCTGTTCTCTATTTTCTATTCTGAATAAAAAAAAATTGGGGGGCTTCCACATAATTGCATTCAGTTTTTTATTCACAATTTGTATAGTGTCCCAACTTTTTTGAAAATTGGGTCTGTACATTTGTCAGCTTCAAGTTTTTTTGCGACCCACTTTGTTTTTTATGTACATTAACTAATATGTCGCATGAACTTGGTTGTTCTGGTGTGTTTTAGTCCTACAAGATCATCAACTTTGCACCAACCCTGCTTCAGATCATTGCATCAGAGCAGGTGGAGTTTCCAGTTCGGCAGGCAGGTATGGTGTTCTGACCATTGAATGAATGTCTTGCAGATTTTGTTGTGTTTGACTTCAGTCACTGATGTTGCCAATTCAATGACTAGTTTAGTCAGTAGTTTGTAATAGACATGGGCATTTGACAGAAATGTATTGATCATGAATGGTGAAAATGTATAACATCTTTATCATGACACTTGATAAAAAATCATATCGTTACAATATTAGTCATTCAACATTCGATATATAACTAATGGACAAACTTTAGGGTCAACAAGGCCAAAATAATAAAATATTTATAACTCAGAAATATCAATAAGTAAGAATGATACGAAGCAAATCAAAATTGCTCACCTTAAAAATTAATCAGCATTATAATTAGAACCACAGTCCTCATTTCTATGCCTCAGCGCTTTCTTCACACAGGTTGCTATCTTGCTAATGGTTAGTGTAATCATGTTGGCATTAGATCGATTCCCTTATCACGGGCCAGGGTTAGGGGGATGTTTTTTTGTACCTGGTATGCCATCTTCTCATATGTTAGCATGCCAACTGTTAGCATTTTAGCAACAGTCTTTCAAAATTGGACCATTGCAAGACTTTCAAATGCGGGTTTCAGATATGCAACAGTTAGCAGACCGATTCAAAATCTCAGTGGGAATTTTTCTACTGTATCTTGATCATTCTGCATTTGTTATTTGTTTATCTGTTTGTGTGTGCATTCCCACAGCGGCTATCTATCTGAAGAACATGATTGGCCAGTATTGGCAGGACAGGGAGCCATCTGTGGGAAAAGTGGTGTTCCCCTTCAACATTCATGAAAACGACCGCCAGCAGATCAGAAACCACATTGTGGAGGGCATCATCCGCTGTCCCGAGACCATACGGTACGGATCTGTTTGCAAACTTTCATGCCATTTGTCATCTTTACCGTCAACTCCATTTTACATTTTATATTCGGCAGTGTTGTCCATACACAATTTGTGGAAATAGTGGCTTGCTGCTGTCGTTTATTGCAGATGGGGGGAGGGCATCTATATTGTAAACAGGGAGGCCTTTATATTTGCGGATCCATTTTTTTTAATACTGATAAATGTTAATATTGTTCTAATTAAAAATGAAACAAAAATGACTAATATGTATCAATGCAATAAAACTGGAGGAAGTGAGGCAGACTGGTTACAACCTACAGTATATGTTGCATAACTTCCTGCTTCCTGCGGTATTTTCATTGACGCTGTGTGTGCACGTGCTGGTTGCATGTTTACCAAAAATTTGGGAATTACTACTGACAAATTGACAGTCATAATAACTGTGTTTATGTTTACTTGAGTTATCGTTGTCTGATTGTTACATTTGTTGGATGATCTTAAACATTAGAGTGGCGAATCTATGCAAAAGTAAGAATTTAACTCACGCCAAAGCAACAACAAACAAAGCACTATGTAATGAGCCATCAGTATTAGCTATCATGAGCTGATATTTCTAATTGATCGGTATATGATTGGAAATATATATCAGCATCTTATTAACATGTATAATCTGAGTTGAAATCAAATGTGACTGTAATCGTATGGCAGTATTAACTTGAGCAACTTGATTGCTATGCAGCGCCCAGCTGACGATGTGTCTTCGAACGATCATCAAGCACGACTTCCCAGGACGTTGGACTGCCATAGTGGACGAGTTGAGCTTGTACTTGCAGTCCAACAACAGTGGCAGCTGGTATGGCAGCCTGCTGGCTCTCTACCAACTCGTCAAAACCTACGAGTAAGTCACCTGTTGTTGTGCTCATTTCTTTACGCAAGGAATCAAAAGTTGCTGTCCTGTGTGGGGAAATTAAACACGTCTTTGCTGTCAATGACGACGTGTTTGCACTTCAGGTACAGGAAGGCGGATGAGAGGGAGCCGCTGCTTGCAGCCATGCAAATCTTTCTGCCGAGGATTCAGCAGCTCATCATCCAGCTGCTGAATGACGCCACCATCTTCTCGGCCCTCATTCAAAAGCAGATCCTTAAAATCTTCCATTCTCTTATACAGGTATGTTTTGCCTCTTTCGGGCTGTCGATATCAAATCATTGAACCGATATGGAGGTAGTATCGCTCGCTGCTGTGCAGGGGTGCAACGCTGTGTGTTAGAGGTTCACTGCTCACGTCCCTTTGTGTTGAAAGCATTTATTGCTCTCACAAATTAAATTTGCACTTTTAAAAGTAAACATTTTACTCTTTTGTAGAGTGAAATTACAACATCCATAGTGTTATTATTTGACACATAAATGTGAACTTTTTACACTTTAAAGTGCTATCTACTTTCACATATCAGTATTATTTTTTCACATTGTTAGTGTTATTTCTTAACACTTAATAGTGTTATTTCCTTTTATTTTTTTGGTGTTAATTTCTCACAGTTTTGTTGTTACTTTTATCTTCAAAGTGTTATTTTCATTCCTTTTTTAAAATTTTCACAGTTTTACTGTTACTTCTTGACAAGTTTTTATTTTCCAACCCAAATGGAGACAGTGGGACTCGAACCTAGTACCTAGCACTCTGGGGGGCAACAACACTAACAAGTACGCCATGAGATAGTACATGTTCATTGTCGCAAAATTCTTTCTTGTAGGCCTAGTTCCCGCACGACTCACGGTAAATACAAATTACCGGTACGGCAAAATAGCCACATAATTTTTAGTTTTAACAGAAAAAATAATGAACATAAATTACAGTACTCATGAAAATCCGGAAATGTTTTGTTTTATGTCTCACACGTTTTTTCTACATTAACTCAAGAACTGTATAATTTAATCCTCACATTATAAAACTGAATAATCCAGACCCAGAGTTGTCCTTAAAATCCAGGGGAAAATGCGGCTGCCTTGTAGGAGAAAAGAGCCCGGATGTATAAGGTGACTCAGCCTGGAGTCAATGAGTGTGACTCGCTAGAGCTTTTTCTGCACTGTGAGCGTTCAAACAACTCCCAAATAAACACCCAGTACAGTAACTCAAAAATAATGAACACTAGATTTTTAACTCAATTTGACACGACAGCATTTGCTGTGTAGATGAACTGGTTCCCAATTCCAAAGGACAAATAGTTGTGTAACATAATATTTAGCTAAGGATAGCATCATTTTTTGCCCAGCCCAGTTTCAAAATTGTGTTTTAATTTTTTTTCTGCTGCTGGTACTGATACTACTACTACTACTTTTACTTGCAGTACTCGCTTCCTCTCCAGCTGATCAACAACACGGTGATGACTCAATGGATGGAAGTTTTTCGTGCCATAATGGATCGTGACGTCCCTGCTGTAAGACAAATTACTAACCCATCGCTCACTGTTCTAATACATTTCGAACGGCTCCATTACACCTTGAATGGTATATGAGGTCACTGCTTGCTGTAGAATCACAAAGTCACATTTCACTTCATTTCTTAGGAGACTTTGGAACTGGATGAAGATGACCGTCCTGAGTTACCATGGTGGAAGTGCAAGAAATGGGCACTGCGTGTCATCACGAGACTGTTCAAGCGGTGAGCATGGATCCCTTTTTGGAACATCGGGATTCACTCTCATGAACTCACAATAGCTATACAAAGCTAACGCTCATGCTTTCCATTTCCATTTCCTTTCATGCCCCTGCCAACATGGCCACCGCGTAGCTGCCCCCGCATCTGTTTGCCGGATCTAGTCTGAAATGTACATTTGTGAAAACTGCAGCACAACCAGTTTCTGTCTATTGACTGTGTGGAACGGACTTTGACAACTCCTGTACAAAGGGACACTATTTTTCGTCCCTGGACCGTTAAGTCGACTTTCTTCTCTACGTTGTGCAGATGCTGTCATTAACTCATTCACTGCCATTGACGCCTATAGACGTCAAAAATTCATTTGAACTATTTCTATTAGGTTAAATTTTTTTCCCACTTTTGTTAACAAGAGTATGAAAACCTAGAAAAAAATGTATTGTACGTTTAGAACAGATTTAAAATTTATGATTAATCTTGAGTTTAAATAATTAAGTAATCAGACAAAAAAGAAAATATTATAAAAAAAGTTAAGGGCGACAGACGATTAAATTTTTTAATTGTAATTAATCGCATGACTTCAATAGTTAACTCACGAATAATCACAAATTGTATATCTGTTCTAAACGTACAATACATTTTTTTCTAGGTTTTCATACTCTTGTTAACAAAAGTGGGGAAAAAAATGTGAAACGAATAGAAATAGTTCGAATTAATTTTTTACGTCTATAGCCGTCAATGGCAGTGAATGAGTTAATAAGTTTACATAGCTAACATTAGCTATGTTATGTCAGTCCATTTGACACAGTAAAGAGAAAGCCCACAAGAATCTCTTCTTGTTTTAAAGGGGAAATCAACCCCCCCCCCCCCTTTTTTTTTACAATAATATGTTCTATGCAGCCCCACTAGTCTAAATATGGTGTTTTGGTTAATACTGCATTAGTGGAATATGAGATAAGCATCTGTTTATATCCATCTCAGGGGGACGCCATTTTGCCACTTGCTGTCGACTGAAAATGACATCAATGTTGCTCAAGTCTCAGGTACCAACCAATCACAGCGCAGCCTCAGAAAACAGGCAAGCTGTGATTGGTCGTTGCCTGGGCAACTGTGACGTCCTCTTCAGTCGACAGCAAGTGGCAAAATGGCCGCCTGAGATGGATAAAAGCGGCTGGATTTTGCTTCCTAACTCATAATCCACAAATATATTAATCAGAATGTCATGTTTAGACGAGTGAGGTCAGATATAACACATTATTATCAAGAAATGTTTAAGGTTGACTTCCACTTTAAGAAGAATATTAGAACAGGACAGAAAGAGACGACAGGGGCAGCAACAGTGGAGGGGATTAGTGCGGAAGAGGACGGAGTAGAGAAAAGACATAGCAGGTTACGCAGCCGGCATCAATAGCAGAGCCAGAAGCCAGGCAGGTCTCCACAAAAGCAGCTGTTCTACCTGTTCCTGTACCAACAGGTGAAAGTTTCACCGTGTGGCCTCAATAATGACACTGATGGATACTTTTCATTCCACTTGACAATTATACACCACTTTTGTCCATCACATGATATCCAAATAAAATACATTTTCATTTGAGTTTTTTCCCCCTCCCAGATACGGAAGCCCAGGCAACGTGACAAAAGAGTACTTTGAATTTGCTGATTTCTTTTTGAAGACCTATGCGGTGGGATTACAGCTAGTAAGTGTTTGTGAACTGGATATAAAATGAACAGGAGGCCAAATCAATGCTCTTTCTTGCTCTGACTTGTCTGTTTCTGTTGTCGCTGTCTGCCCAGGTCTTGTTGAAGGTAGTGGATCAATACAGGCACAAGCAGTATGTTACTCCTCGTGTTCTGCAGCAGTGTCTCAACTACCTCAACCAGGGAATTTCACATTCTCTGACGTGGAAACACATGAAGCCTCACATGCAGGTCAGAGGAAATATGAAGTTTGACATCATTCTTTCTTGGAGGGGGGTGTGTCCAACCTAATTGTCAAAATACAAGGCTCATGATAAACACATTTGCATTGCAATTTTCATTACAGAAAATTAGTTTTTTTGTGTGTCTGGAAAAAATGCCTTTTTTTAGGAATATTGTGTGATATTGCCAAAGAAAATCTGTATACAGCAACTTCATTATTTTCTCAACATATCTCCCAATTTTTATTTTTTAAATTTTTTTTAATGAATGAACATTGGAAAATTGAAAAAGTCTACATACTGTCCCAATAAGTAACAGTATATATTGGAAGAAGTTACAGGAAATTATTATTAAGCCAAGAAGTAAATGCACTATTAGTTTTGAGTGATTTGTGACTTTAATCTCTTGCAGACCATTTGTCAGGATGTGATCTTCCCACTCATGTGTTACAAAGATGAGGACGAGAGGCTGTGGCAGGAAGACCCATTTGAATACATCCGCATGAAGTTTTGTGAGTACTTTGACTTACACGCATTACATTGAATCTCGGGAAATGAATAACTGACATGTAGAGATGTCAGTGCCTTTCAGATCAATAAAATGTTGCTGATTGATTTGTATTTTTTTCTCCACAGACCTTTATGACGATCACGCCCTTCCAGCCACTGCTGCGCAGAGCCTTTTGTGCAATGCTGCCCGAAAGAGAAAGGAGGTGAGGAGAAGAAAGCAGTATCATCACAGAAAAAATGACTAGACTACTTTGTTAGGGACTCAGCAGTGACTACTACGAGGTTACGATCGTTTCTGTAGGAATTCTTATTATTTTTCTCTGTTGAGACTCTCAACACGAATGAAAACTCACCAAGTTTGTCCGCCATTTTGATTTACGTTTGGAATTTGTCACCATTTTTTTGGGGCCTTTTATAGAGGTTATATTTGACCTAACTCCTCCAAGAGACTTTATCTGATGGTCTTCAAACTTCGGGTGTTTCATCTAAACATGTTTAAGATGAGTCCAATTAACTCTTTACTTTTCCCTTAAAAGGTTCTGCCTCAAATGATGGAGTTCTGCCATCAGATTCTGATGGATCCCACGTCTGACTCCCGAAGGAAAGATGGAGCACTGCACTGCATTGGAGCACTGGCTGAGCTCCTACTTAAGGTATGTACATTATAGAGGGTGAGTGTTGTGGGATATTGACATATATATTTTTGTTGACAACTCCTGAACATTGTTTTTAATCTTGTTGGCGGGTTTCCACTTACTGTCATGAGTTCAGAGATTGATTGATCCTCAATTAAATACACGTCATCTGTTTTTACAGCAATTGTAAGACTCTTTTTCAACCTTCTTTTTTCTTTGGGCTTTTCTGTGTGTTCTACAGAAGCGGATTTACATGGAGCAGATGGAGTTGATGCTACAAAACTATGTCTTTCCTTTGCTCAACTCTCAATTAGGTTACTTGCGAGCTAGGGTAAGTCAACCATACACTACAAATTATGTCTTAAACTAACACAATGCATGGTTGTTATTACAACCACACCACCACAGGCGTGTTTTATAATATTATTTCAGCTTTCTGGGCTGACTCCAATTAAGGCAATTCATCTGTAAATTCAAAAGATGTTTGGCTTTGTAAGCAAGTGTTACTGGTGTGGACTGAGGAATAAACAAAAAGTCTGCAACCATAAAATGTGAATTGACGGCGCTTTCAGGTCATGAATGCTTTTATTCATTTGTGGTTTTGCTGTTTTTGTCAGTCATGCTGGGTCCTCCACTGCTTCAGTCAGCTGCGTTTCCACAACGTGATGGCTTTGAGGAATGCTGTGGAGTTGGTCAAGAAGGACCTGGTTGATGACAACCAGATGCCAGTCAAGGTGGAGGCAGCGATTGCTTTACAAATGTTGATCAGCAATCAGGAAGAGGGTACGTGGATGAATGTCGTTCAAAAACATCATCAGTTGATACTTTTTTCAGATTTGCTATAAGCTAAAAAAATATTTTAACATACAGGAAATGTCTATGCAACTAACAATGCAGTAAATATATATAACATTTAGGCATTGAGCGTCATTGTGTTTTTAGATAAGATTTGAATGAATGCGCCATCACTTGCATAATGAAGAATGATGATCATTCTGATTGGCTGTTAGCGAGCAAAAAATCTCTTTGTCTCTGAGCCAAAAGAAGAGCTCCAGTGGACAATGACGTCACCCTAAACAAACTCAATTGGACAAACTACCCAATTCGGATTCTATTATCCATCCATCCATTTTCTTAACCGCTTGTCCTCACAAGGGTCGCGGGGGGGCGCTGGAGCCTATACCAGAGCCTATACCAGCTGGCTTCAGGCAGTAGGCGGGGTACACCCTGAACTGGTTGCCAGCCAATCGCAGGGCACACAGAGACAAACAACCATCCACACTCACAGTCACACCTATGGACAATTTGGAGTGCTTAATTAACCTGCCATGCATGTCTTTGGAATGTGGGAGGAAACCGGAGTACCTTGAGAAAACCCACGCAAGCACGGGGGGAACATGTAAACTCCACCCAGGAAGGCCGAAGCCCAGACTCGAACTCACGTCGTGACGTCACGTGACACCGGTTTGCTGAAGTACATATGGTCCCACGTGGTGTGTCGGGGATCACCTTATCACTTGGATTTATATATATTTATTGACAATTGTCAATCCCATATCACCAGAGTTGGGAGGCAGGAAGAGGTAGAAATGTTTTGGGGAAACGAGGCGACGTATGGAGAGTTGGAGAGGTCCACTTATGCTGATGTCACGTCATTGCCGTGGCATGCATAATAAATGAAGCGCCTGCGGGGCTGAATTTCTATTATTGCCACAAATGTCACCTTAATAATTCATGTTTCAATTTTGTTATCAATTATACTTCATCTATCACTATTATTTGTTAGAATATTTAAAGGAACAAGGCATATGTCAATATAAAGTAAATTTTCCCTTGTGTGTAATGTAATTTGAATATGTTGATAATTTCATTTATGGTGTACAGCCTGTCATTATTTATTTAGGGGACCAAAGTTCAAATATCTGAAAAGTACATCTTGATAGATATATGAATCAAACGCAGTGAAAATATTTCACATTATACCCCTTGCTAGATAAAAGTCCTCATTTCAGGTTAACTTTACCAGCTATGGTTGCAAATTTTGCATTTTCTTTTTAGAATCTCAAGATCATGATTAAATAAATGAATCCCTGATTTAAAAAAAAACAAACTTGAACTTGAGTAACTCATTACTCCACACAGACGGTAATATTGTAAAGAACCTTACTGCAAGTAACTAGTAATATTAAATATATGACATTTTGGAAGTAACTTGCCCAACACTACCAACTAATTATCTTTTGTCATTTTTGTATGTGTGTGTCTGTGTGCTTGTATAGCAAAGCTGTACATCAGGCCGCACATTCGACCTGTTATGCAACAGCTGCTCCATGTGGTCAAAGAGACAGAGAACGACGACTTGACGAATGTCATTCAGAAGATGATCTGCGAGTACAACGAAGAAGTTGCCGTAATTGCTGTTGACATGACGCAGAACCTGGTAGGATATTGGGATGCAAACTGTCTCGGTTTGAATGAATGAAGTTTGCCAATCAATGTTCTGCTGTATGTTTTGAAACAATTGTGTGTACTGTATAATATGTATTTCCCAGGCTGAGATCTTTACCAGGGTTCTTCAGAGTGAGGAATACGAGGAGAATGAGGACAAGACTGTCATGGCCCTTGGCATTCTGAGCACCATCGACACCATTCTCACCGTCATGGAGGACCACAAGGAGGTACTCATGTGTAGTAGTCACACACCTTTCGTAGACAGGGTTTGCCGCGGGACATTAAAAGTCACTCAATGGATTTTGGTAAAAGCATGTCTCAAGGCACTAAAAGTTTAAATGCAGTTGATATTCATGCTTTATTTTACATGCAACATTGTACAAATAAGTCATTACAATGCAATTTAGCAATAATAAATGTGATTAAAAAAATATGTTTATTTGTGTGGACTGACTGGTTACTAGTTGTAATTTACAATGAACAAAGTGAAAGAGTCCATGAGTTGCTTCAGGTTCTTAATAGCAATTGCTCTGAATTTGGAAAGAAAAACGTACTGGTCCTGTCACCAATGTCCAACATGAAACACTAATCCCACCTAGTGACAGAAAATTACCTCAACACACCTGAATGTGGGATAGGTCAATCTGAGCATTTTTCGATAAATTGATGCCCTTATAGTACGGTACACACTTCAGAAGGAGCAAAATAAAATACTGTATGGAATATTATATTGTATATGATTGTTTTGTCTTCTTTTTATCTTCTATCCTTCTCAGATCACTCAACAGCTGGAAGGTATCTGTTTGCAGGTGATTGGCCTGGTCTTGCAGAAACCTATCATAGGTATGGCAGGTGTGTGTGTGCAGGGGCTTTATCGTGTTTGGCAAACTCACACTTATTTTTACTGCTACTTATTTTCCGTGGTGCTCGTCAAATATGTGGAGAATAAAAAAAGTCACATTGACTGATCTCATTGACAGAATTCTATGAGGAGATTCTGTCTCTGGCATTCGGACTCACATGCCAGACCATCTCGCCGCAGATGTGGCAGCTGCTGAGCGTCCTGTATGACGTCTTTCAGCATGACTGCTTTGACTACTTCACTGGTTGGTCTCACCTGGCTTGACCCTTGTGTTCACAAGTTTACATACCATGGGCACTAGTGTCATCTTATTAACATTATTTGATGACACAACAATAATCCTCGGTGATTTTAAAACAAATGATGTGTTTGTGGTACAGATATGATGCCACTTTTGCACAACTACGTCACGGTGGATACAGATGTCTTCCTATCCAACCCCAAGAATTTGGAGATCATCTACAACATGTGCAAAAAGGTAATCTGAACTAAATCAAAATATTTTGCTGTTTAGGTTTACTTAACTTGGGAAAAGTACAATTACTTGTGTAAAAAACAACTTTGGTAAAAGTACTCACTCAAATAATTACTCAAGTAAAATAGTATCGTTTGACAAGTAGAAGTAAAAAGTATTTTTACCGGATGTTTCTTCCTACGTCAATTTGAAAGATATTAGCTAATGGAGCAAAAAATGGGTTGATTTTCTGGCTTGCCCTGCGTCGAGTCGACACTGTTGAGTATCACTCGCTCATGTTGCTGGTCCGCTCCTCGCTGACCTGATTGAACCTTCTTTCGTATTGTTGACTGGCACTCTGCGGCGTTCTTATCAATTTCAAATTATTCTCTGTAGTGGCGGCGCGCATTGCCCTCATATTAACTTGTTGTTCTAATCTAGCAAATTGGACGTCATGTGATAGCGTGTCGTAGAACCAATCACAAGCTGGGATGTGGGGGACTTCATATGATTGGTGGAGACAGGAGACATTGACGGCTGCTTTTTCTTCCAGGTCAACATTTGAATCGTTTTCATACATTTAAAAACATAAATAACGACTTTGTTTTATAAATGTATCAAGTAAAAAATACAGATAAAATGTAAAGTAAAAAGTACCATTAAAAGGCACAGTCTCAGTTACGGGTGCTATTTCTGTATTTAACACACACATAAGGCGCACCGCACTATTTGGCGCAGACTCGGTTAAACATACGCCAGCATGTTTTCACGCTAAAACATACGCTAGCATGCATGCATACATGCTAACGTATGTTTTTAAAAAGGTACCAGAACAGAAAAAAAAGCATTTAAGTATTTAACAATGTAAACAGTGAGTTCAGTTCAGCCAGGTTCCCTCTCATCATTGTCAGAGTCAGTCCCGTTACTGTGCGGCTCCTCAGAAATGATGCCGGCTTTTGCGATTGTGGCGTAACTCGCTCTCGCAGTTCCATAAAGTGAAAGCAGTGAGCACCATGACGTCCTCCTGTATCTTATATACATGAAACCCGGCCCTGGTTGAGGACTGGCAGGCATGAGAAACCAAACGACTCACGTCATCTTTCAGTTGAGACTTTAGGTTTCTCATGCCTGCCAGTCTTCAACCAGGGCTGGATTTCCTGTATAAGCAATACGTCAGCAGAAATGTTCCCACGCAGACAGTCAAGCGGAGCGCTTCTCGAAGTCGCATAACAACATTTACAGATTTTGGAACTCAAACAAAAGGCGCGCCTCACTATTAGGCGGGGGGAAATGTAATATTATAAGTGTGCCTTATAGTCACGAAAATACAGTAATCTAAAAAATAAATACTCAGGAAAGTACAAAGTGCTAAAAAAAAAACTACTCAAGTAGAGTAACAAAGTATTTGTATTTTGTTACTTCCCATCTCTGGTGAGTTTTGATCATTCATCTGTGCTAGGTGCTGACCTCAGATTCAGGCGAAGAAGCCGAGTGTCAGGCTGCCAAACTGTTGGAGGTGATCATACTGCAGTGCAAAGGCAGAGGGATTGACCAGGTCACAAAGCGTTCTGACTTCACATCCCGACTCCGGGTCTGGCTTGCCGTTCATCAAGGAAGTAAAAAGTGTGTGCTCTGTCTGCTAACTGCAGTGCATCCCTCTGTTTGTGGAAGCGGCGCTGGAGCGTTTGACACGTGGTGTCAAGTCCAACAAGCTGAGGATCATGTGCCTGGAAGTGGCCATCGCTGCTCTTTACTACAGCCCAGCCATTCTCATGCACACTTTGGACAACGCACGCTTCTCCCAAAAGCCGCAGACCATTACCGCCCATTTCATCAACCAGTGGATGAACGACACGGAATTCTTCCTTGGGTCAGAAACACCAATTGTCCTTTTACATACAGTGGACATCAGTCAAAATGTCAGGGCCGATTTATTTATTTATTTATTATTTTTTTAATTTTTTTGCCAGTCCAGCCCTGACGAGTACTCATACTGATACCAACCTTCAATATAAAAAAAATATCCCCAAAAAACACTGACTAATCATTTTAAAGACAAGCCAAGTATACCCCAATATTGCATTTTTCCCCCTTAAAATTGCATAAAATGAATGGAAAATTCTATTCTTTTAATTTCTAGTTCCTGATTGTAAAACGGCCAGAAGTCGTAACGTCACAAGTACCGATACTTGAAATAAGGCCAGGTATCGGCCCAATACCGATACCTGGTATCTATACTTGCCCATCCCTACTTTTCTAATATTACAACTATGTTGACCGTTTGCATCTTTGATTCACTTGACTGGTAGGATCCACGACCGTAAGATGTGCATCATCGGCCTGACTGTATTGATGGAGCTTCCGAGCCGTCCGGCGGCGCTGGAGGGCGTCGCCGCCCAAATCCTTCCTTCCGTTCTGCTCCTCTTCTTGGGCCTCAAGCACCTTTCTGCTTCTCATCATGTCAACAAACCTGACCTGCTGGCCAACACAAGGGCTTTGGATGAAGATCAAAATGGTGAGGCAGTGTGTGTGAGAAAGTGTGCCTTTGTGCTGAATGATATGGACAATTTCCGTGATATTCATGCTGATGTCGATCAGTCAAATGGTCATACTACAGAAAGATATGGAAAGTGCGCTTTTATTGATAGAGCTTACTGTCATCAGCATCAACAAAAAAATGAGTAGAAATCAAACATTTTCCTGCAGCTCTACTTTAACTCATTCACTGGCAGCCATTTTCTCTGAAGCAACCCCCTTCGCTCCCGGCTGGTTTACTGTATTTTGACTGATTTTGCAAGGTCCACAGAATATTGTGTTCTATTGTTATAAAAGCATGCAATCTACCAAAAGAAAGATTAGATTATCTTCTTTCATCTGTTTCCGTTTTGCAGCAGCTAGCATTAGAATATAGCTAAGTTTCATCATTATTACAAACCTGTTAAGATTTATGAGTAATTGAGTTTTTTTTTCAACATGGGCCTGGTTCACCTCCTTTGCTCTGCTGCCACCTCCTGGCCGTTTCTGTAATAACTACTACTTCTGTTTTTTGCAGTTGAGAGGCTGCGTCAAAGCCTTCTGCATGCTCTAGCATTAAAAAAAAAACCACACACCTAAAACGTATAAATACGTCTTTGGGACACTTAAGACATTTAAAATAGAACATATTTATATGTTTTTGGGACCAACCCAGGAAAACATTTTAAAAAATTTAATTAAAAAAACACTGATTCAATATAAGTTTTTCACGAAAAAAAACAGGGTTACTGTGGGAAAAAACTGAAAAATAAATCCACCAATATGCGGATTTGCGGGTGCAGAACGGCGAAAATGCATCCGCTATAGCATAGGTGTCAAACTCCGGTCCTCGTGGGTCGCAGTCCTGCAGGTTTTGGAGGTTTCCCTCTTCCAACACAAGCTGATTCCAATCAACAGGATCGTTATCAGGCTTATGCAGAGCTTGCTGATGACCTGATCATATATCAACTGTGTTGGAGAAGGGAAACATCCAGGACCGGAGTTTGACACCTTTGCGCTATAGTTTTAAGTCACAATATCACCATTCATAGATGGCAGACATGTCCTAGTTGTGCTTACAACCGGTTCTTAATCTTACATACCAAAATTTTGACGTGGTTCTCAATTGAACACCAGAAGTTGTTGTTTGGTGCTACCCAGTCAGTCTTTAGGACGTGAAACTAAAACATCACCTATGCACTGCTTTTATTTTGATGTACATGCATTTTGGCGCACAAAAGAAACAACTCCTTGTAAGTGTTGCCAACTTCAACATATTGTCACTATATTCAGTGACTTCACAAATCCTTTGATCAAGTTTTTTTTCTTTTTTTTAATGAATAGCGACAACACCAACTGTGGTCCTCATGTTTACAACAATCTTATTTCCTGCACAATGGAGGGAAGAGAGGATTTTGCCCTGGGAATGATTTGAGCGTGTCAGCATACTTAAAAAAAAAAGTTTTTTAAATGTGGACACTGGAGACATTTTTTTATATGAATGTTGATTAAATAGTGATTTATTGTTAATATGTGGCGATAGCTTGGTTATTTTGATGTGACTGAAACAATTTTTTTCGTCAGTCTTTAGTTTTAATGGGGCTAAACAAGTGACACTACAATTTAATGCTTTATAAAAAAAATAAAAAATAAATAAAAAGACATTCAATTCACAAATCAGTTAGTGCGTTGGTGGCCTTTAGCAAGACAACTTTGAAAAATAAATCGCCCACCTCTGATGTAATGTGACTCAAGCAACTCAAGCTGGCCACCATAACGCTTGTTCTTACTATGCGAGCGCCACAATGCCAACTTCAAAATAAAAACGTCACAAGTAGTTCTGTACTTGTCTTTCCCAATCAAGCAATCATTTGTGGCCGTTAACTTGACTGCTCACGGTCACTGATGGCTGCGATATTCTTGGAACGTGTTGAGGCAATCGAATCTGACGCACGCATGATTATTCACAGTACGCACGTGCACCTCTGCTTGATGCCTAATAATTCTTTGGAATTGGATTTGGAATGATATGTAGGACAAATAGTCAAAATTTGAGTGAGTTAACTTTTTTCCCTGCCAAGAACGTTAAATAACGTTAACGGAATTCCCAACGCGGACAACCAATGACGTTCATTGACGTCAACTACGTTTTTTATTTTTCTTCAATGGGCAGCACGTCTTGGCAGCTCTGGTTTCATGAATGAGCTGAAGAAGAAAAAACATCCACTAATTATGGCCAGCAGATGGCCGCATTGTGTCTCTTTTTTGAATGTGCTCCTGTGGTTCCAAAGTAATAAAAAGATCGTGGATCTTAGGAAATACAATGTTTTCAAGGATGTCGTGAATGATTAAAGTGTTTGTCATATTAAATCTAATTCACAGAGTGTCACTAAACAATGTTAATGTCAAAGTCACAGTTGTGCTGAAAATTTATCTTTTTACAAAAAGCTTGTTTTACAGCTTGGTGTCACTCAAATGACCTTTTTTCAATTGGTGATTACTAAAGAACGGAATAAGGTAGAATCATACTTTTTTTTCTAATGAGAAAATGGAATCCAATCATTCCAGCATGTTAACGTAGTCATAGCACACGATATTCTATTTTGCCTTGAAAGATGAGTGAAAATGCTCGAAATTGTCTGGAAAGGGTTTTCTTTTTGGATTATGTTTGGCAGTAAAAGGGAAAAAAATGCAAATGATGTTCTTGATCTGCAGAGGAGATTCCCAGTGATGAGGATGAAGTGAATGAAAAGTGCAGTATCATGCAGCAGCAGCAGCAGCAGCAATCCAGCGTGCCGATGGGCCAAGGAGATGAGAGTAACGATGAAGAAGACGACTACTGGGACGATGATAGTTGCTTTGAAGGAACACCTCTGGAAGAGTACAGCACACCCCTCGACTATGACAATGGAGAAGATGAATATCACTTCTTTGCATCTTCCCTACTCAGTAAGTCTCTCCCCCTTCCTCTGCACATTTGTAAAAACTGCT
Organism: Vanacampus margaritifer; assembly: GCF_051991255.1. Taxonomy (NCBI): domain Eukaryota; kingdom Metazoa; phylum Chordata; class Actinopteri; order Syngnathiformes; family Syngnathidae; genus Vanacampus; species Vanacampus margaritifer. The sequence goes on from NC_135446.1 coordinate 6,118,701, forward strand.
TCTTTTTTTTTTGCTGATCAATCGATAGATCACTCTATTTTGAATGAGTAGGTAAGGCTTGAAAATGTGTGTAACTTGTCAGGGATCCAGAATACAGATATGGCTTGGTACCAGCGTTTGACTGCACCCCTCAGCGATGACCAGAAATCCCAACTCCAGGAGATTTACAGCATCTCACAGCAGAGGAGGAGCACTGCCACCAAGGGCCAGTGGTAAGGAACAACATGACGAGTGACGGACAACAAACATGGATTGTGGATTTCCACTCGTGCCAAGCATTTTCATTTCCCAACGTTCTTGTGTGCAAATCGATGGTACATTGATATCCAAGTTGGATTCAAAATCAATAAAGCGCAGACTAGAGCAATCAGGTTTTATGTAATCATTTTCTTTTGTTTTAACCAAGTGTATTTTTTATTTTTGCATTACATGCTGAACTTGAACCGCCGTTTCTTGCCCCCTTGTGGCCCGTCTAATACAAAGTAGACAGACTGATCCTTAACGGCAGGAGCGTAATGCTGCAAAAAACACATCCATATATATCATTTTACAATAATACACGTGAGGTGTGTTTTATTTGTTGTGTGTTGATAAACTTTTTTTGTCCTTTTTCAGAGTTCCACTGAAGTGCTGAGGATTCTAAAGAAGACGATCTGATCTGACTTGTTCAGGCAACTTAAGGTTAACATTCATTTGCTGTCATTTGGGACATTGTGCAATTTATGTAGTCCCCACAAATTACAATCCACCACGACAGACTATATTTATATTTTCTCGACATTTCAAAAAGTCATAGTTATCATTCTTACTGTTAGTAAACTGCAGTGTGTGCCTGTGTGTGGTTCTCAAAAAAAAATAGCACAAACACAAATGTGTTTGCATGTAATGTAATATAACCTCCTGTAACTGTCGCTGTAGCAAACAATTTCATCAGATGGAATTTGCGCGCTAAAGATTTTTGTCAGGTTGCTGGGTTTTCGAAAGTGTAAGATTGATGTTTACTTTTGACATACATCTGCAATCTGCCGATGATGTCTTAAAGGAGAAATGGATTTTCTTGTATTGTGTACTGAAAAATTTTACTGAAACAATTTTGCGAATCATAAAATCATGTAAAATCTCACTGCTTTCTTTTTTTGTTGCTCAATTATTGATTGTTTACAGACTCACACCAAGCGCAGAAAGAAAAAAATCACAAATTCATGTATTCTACATTATTTGCCTCGATTTCTACATTTATTCACTAATTCACACCATTCCAACGTCACCACACAAAGACCATATAGCACGAGACCCAAATGGAAAAACGGTTCATCTACTTGTATTTGTAAGTCAGTGGTGTTCTCTGTCCTGTCCTGGTACCAGACTCCTGCGGGTTTTGGATGAGGGAAACATCCAGAAGACGCAGGACTCCGGCCCGAGGACCGAGTTTGCACTAGCCCCTCCCTCCGAGCAAACCATTTTAACACATACACAGGTTTAAAACAAAAAGTAACTAAAGCATGTCAATAATATCCGTATCTTATATTAACCATAACAAAAATCATCTATTAGCAATCATTAACTTATTCACCCAAAAAGAACAACCTCATTACATAATAACGCAAACTACTTTACTGGTCCATGGTCATGTGACACCCTAAACGCGGCAAAAAGTGATATTTATGTTGGAATGAGGAAACACTTCGGTTTAGTCCAGTGTCATATGTCCGACGACACAGCGGACACCCACCATAGAAATAAGAGAGTCCAGGCGGCAGATAAACAGTTTGTGAAAGTGTAGAATTACGGAAGATTAGTGTTGGAATTCGGGGAAACAGTTTAGGCGGAGCTCTCTGTGGGAACAAGTGCAAAACACCCACTGATCTGTATCTCTGACGGGATAGAGTACGATAGCCTATACACGCACGTCGGGCAAGCCACAGGGCGGCCATTTTACTCCTCCCATCTCTCGAGCAGACTACTGTATAAAATAGGGGTGTGAGGCGATTAAAACTTTTAATCGTCATCAATTGCATGACTTTAATAGTCAACTCACGATTAATAGCAAATTGTATATCTGTTCTAAATGTCCAATAAAATATATTTTTTCTAAGAGTGTATTCACTGCGATGTTTGGTACACTTACAAACCAGAGTTCGTTTCCCACGATGATCCGGACGTTTTGTGCAGATCTGAATACACACAAACGAATTCTGGTGCGGTCCGCTTCCAAACGTACTCAGTGCGGTTCGCTTCGCAGTCTGAATACGTACCACGGGTGATCCGCACCAACTGCAGGACATATGCGGTTTTTTTTTTGGCTTAACAAGCCACCGTAGCCAAACCTCGCGGGTGAAGATTGTGTTCAATTCATTCATAATCATCCATATTCTGTTTAGCTGCTGTCAGCATGTTGTGTTGGGGGCGGGGCATGCGGAGCGCAACGGCTCGTCTGGTTGCTGGACATTCAATCACTGTTCCAAAATGTTTCTTTCTTTTTTTTCCCAATAGGAGTTGGGAGAACAGATCGTCACACGCGTTGACGTGATTGCGCAATATAGTCCACTTGCAAAATGCGCAGTGTGGGCCCCCCCAAAAAAATTATAGAATTTTCTCCCTGTAAACATCATTAAGCATATAAGTTATACATATACTTAAGGCATGTTGTAAAATGTCTGAAATCCTCTTGTTTATGTTTAACAAATTTAAAACATCATAAATCATGCTTTTTCTACTAATTACTGTCTCAAATGTTCTTCAACCTCGATATTATAAATATAGAATCGTAGCTGAGAAACGTTTGTTGGGAGGAGCAATATGGCGGCCTCACGACTTCAAAAGTCTTGGCTTATCGGCTATCCAGTAATTTATACAGATCGGTGGTTGCACGCAAGTTCATATTTATGAACGTTCGATTTGTGTGTGCGCGAATGTATGTATTTTGTTTCCCAGCCGTCCAGTGTGCGGTGATTACATTTAAAAACATACTACATGACAATTCTCACTTCACAAGTGATCCAGCATTAAAAATGCTAAATTTAATGGCCGCCAGAGTTGTCTGGAGAAGCTATTCCTTCATCTTTAAAATCTCACAACTTCGTTTCCACCTTGAAATGCAACAGTATTGAATATTAAAACACATTTAAAGCACACAAAAAAGCTGACTCCTTGTAAATGCTTTTAATAAGTTAAACATTTATTATTTTCCGTTTAAAAAAAAAAAAGTTTACTATAAAGGGCACTTAATGAGAATCGATTGAGAAATGAGCAAGTTACAGCCTATGCTAAGTTACAGCCTATGCTATCTTCTTTACATTCCTTTTGACCTTTGCATTGTGAAATCAATGCTGACAAAATATACTGCACACTCAAAAACTCAAAGAAGTAAAACAAAAAAATTATGCTACTTGTACACACATACATTTACCAGTCCTCAGTTATTTTGAGCGTCTATTTTCCTTTTGCCAGCTGGTCTTATGACCTTTTTGACTGACTGGCTGCGTACAAGGTCAAGTCCCGCGGTGACCCCGGCAGAGCGTCCAGCAGCGAGTCGACGTCTTCCCCCCAAGGTGACCTTGCGCCCGGTGGCGATGGCTCCGGACCTCGCAAACATCCGCAGGGCCGTGGCGATCTTCGACGGATTGTTCTGGATTTTATGAAAGGCTTTCACTGCGGCGGCTGCTGAGGAAGTGAGAGACTTGTCGCTCTTGACAATAGCTGACAGCTTCTGGCACATGGCTTCAAACTCCAACGCTGCAGCTTGATGCAAGGCTGGAAATCAATAACCAATCATCTTAGTGAAAATAACGGCGTCCACTTTTAACGAGTTTGGACTACTTGCCTTCTTCTGAAGCATCCTCCTGCACTAGTAGCACCTCCAAGTCTGCTTGTTCTGGCCAGCTATGACTGACAAGGACAAATGAACAATTAACACATTTGACTGGTGCATTTCGTTTCGAAGAACGTCACATTACACGTAGCAGTGATCGAGAGTTGGGCAGAAAGCTCCATTTGCGGCGGCGGCGGCGCCGACGACACAATCGGCCCCATGATCCTCCTCAAAATGGTACTCCACCACATCCAAAGGTGAACACGGCGCTTCGAAAAGTGACTCGGGCACTTGGATGTTGTGGTTGTGGTCATTGCAAATGCTCACCATTGTAGGAAAGATGGGCAGGTGAGAATCTGCGCTTCTGATGAGGAGACAGACAAAAAGCTTGTGATATCAAATATGTCATCATATTCACAGCAAAGTCCACTTACAGACTCTGCCTGCCTCTGCTCACTTGAGTGCGAAGTAGTGTGACGCTCATTTTAGCAGGACAGTCTGTGTTTTTGCTCTGGCCGAGCATTTTTACAGGACCCCGGGGTCTTGTTTTATGCTGGCATCTGTAGTCCACCTTTAAAGGACAACACAAGTAAATCAAATAGATGTCAGACTGCTGTTTTTCACGCCTTTCTGTCATCGACTGCTGTTGATATCCCTGGCCGACCACTTGCTATTTTTCAGGACATTCCACATTGTTGTGTTTGTGCAATAGCTATGTAGACATATATAAAATAATTATGATCAAAAAGCATGCGTTACCTTAAAGATAACTTTCTGGCCCTTAGTTGCATATGTTCGGTCCACCCTCCAGCCGACGGTGTGCAATTTCAGCCACAGCTGGATTTCATCTTTTGATGACAAGACCATCCGAAAAGTTGCCTCAAAGTCAACGTGATCATCGGTCTCTCTGATGAGGTCAAAATCGCAGACGTGATAATCATAGTTTTCTGGCAGATAGTCCTATGAAACACGAGGGAAAATTTGAAACAAGACAAGACTAGTGCGTTTGGGTTTGAAAATCTGGTCACTATATCACTGCAATATAAAGTAGATGAGATGTACCTTTAAGGCGGGAAAATCAGAAATATTCTTGCTAAGGTTGGTGCAAGTAAATCTTTTCTTGCCACAGGATCTTGATCATGCAAAAAGAAAAAAAAGCAATGGTTACTGTGCCGTGACCGACAAATCTCCTGCTAGCTTTATTTTACCGTGAACGGCAGGCAGCGATACGCACTTTGCGTCTTTTGAAATGCAGCAATCACGTCTCCTATTTCTTTAAATACGGGAAGTTGTTAAGTGTTCAATTCTTCAATAAACACGTGAAACTTCTCGTGTAAAACTCCCGACTGGCTGCAAGAAATCGTTGTTTTTTGGGGGGTAGCAGGCAAAGGACTACATTTTCAAACTGTTCCAGCTTCTCTTTTCTCTCCCAAGTCGGTGCCAGAAGTTTAAACGCAGGAATAAAAGTAATTTCTTACCCTTTCAAGGTAATTCCACTCAGTCTGTTTACGCCTGGTTTACGATTTGGAGAAACTGGCAGCTGCATGACTTCGGGCTCGCGGTACTTCCTGCGGAAGTTGGGGATACCGGAAGTAAGCCCACTCGTGTTCTAGGCAGGGAACGCCCCACTGCTATAGGATTGGCTGCTGCATTCTTGCAGTACACAACCCATTGTAAATTGAAATTGTTGTTTCTTCAGTTAGAAGGGGCATCATTACGTTAGTGGACTGTAAATTGTATTGTAGGCTGAAGCTGCATCTGCGCGTAAGATTCCACCTCCACAAAATGGTTCATCTCGTGAGGCTGGGCTTTCTGTGCCCACTACCCCCTCTGGTGGCCAAAAGCTTTATTGCCATTTAAACTCGTGTTTAAGTTTTTAAATTTTTTTGCAAGTCTTGAGTTGTACGGAGTCCGCCAGTGGCCTTAAGAGTGGTAAGTGTCCGTTTGGGAATAAGAATTATGAAATCAAACACCATTATTTGATTTTGGTGTGTTCAATCGCGTGTAATGCTTTGCCATATCGTCACTCTCTTAAAATAATTGCCGAAGCCCCCCCCCCCCCACCAAATTATTTCTGAAATTAAACACCATTATTAGATTTTGTTGTGTTCAATCACGTAATGCTTTGCTATATCGTCACCCTCTTAAAATAACTGCCGACGTTTTTTTTGTTGGGCCAGGCCAAATTATTTTTTGCCTAAATCATCATAATGCAAAATGTTTTTTTTTTGTTTCCTGAAATATCAAATTTAGGCGATTATTTTAAGGCATCAATATGTACCTGCTTTTCCCAGTACTGAGGGCATTAACAATTACCAGTATACCCTTAACAGTATTTCAATAAAAAAAAACACCCCACCCCCCACCCTATTACTGGCGTCAATAAACCATTGAACCCTTGATGCATTTATGCCATTAGTATTGTATGTGGGTAGAAAATATATAAAATAATAAAATAAAAAATATTTGTATCCTGACTGCCCACCACCAGTAATCCAGAACACTTGTTTTAAAAGTAACGTATGCCCAGATTTCAATGGCATTCAAATGACTGAACCAAACGTAATCTGTCAAATCTCAATGCCTTTATTCCGTTGTTGCGTCAGTGGTACAATGCTTTGAAAACATGCATCCACTTGGAAGTGTGCACGACATTGGGAATGTTCTTCACAGAGACTAACAATATGACAATGTGTGGTGTGTTGCATCGCTTACACAAAGTTTCTGGTTAAACATGGAAATAATAAAGAAACATTAACAAAAGGTAAAAAACAAAACAAAAAATGCATTGAAACACATTCATAAAATAGAAAATGTTTTGGTCGAGCCTCTCCTGCTCTTTTCAGAGGCCGTGGAATGTGATTGTCTGACGTTGAAGCAGGAACAGAAATCAATTTAAGACTGAGAAATCCTCATTAAAAAATCTTCACGTAAACTCTTCCTTCCTTCCTGTGAGGCGTTCGTGTACGCTGCCTCAGCGCTCGTTTAGCTTCTCATTGCAATCATAAGGCCTGATCAAAGTACACAGTGGCTCGTCCTAAGCCTGGTGGAGGCACCCTGATTTCTACTTGAGCGTGCGTGCATAAAAGCAATAACATTTGTAGTTTCAAAATCAAAGGTAAAATGGCAGCTTTGCCTTTTTCCTACATTTATATATATATATATATATATAAAAATTTGAAGGCATCGCGTGCACCTGCTTTAAAGAGGAATGTCTGAAGCTATAAAAACAAACATAAATAAGAGAATAAAAAGTCATAATGGCCTTTTGTATAGTCGACACTGCCTGTTGGCGGAATGTTCATGAATCTAACAAACACAAAAAAAGCAAAAAAATATAGTTTTTGTGGTGAGTATAAGGACGTTAGATAAGATACTGTATGATGACCATATATGTGTTAACATACATTTTTTACCCAGACCATTGCTGTGCTATTGTAAGACATAATAAATGTGACTTGAGCTAAATTCTACAAGTGCTTATATTTCTATCTTGAAGTGGTTGGAATAAAAATAATTATATGTGAAGCTTTTGCTTTAAATATAAATTAAAAAGAGATGGATGGAATTTTATGAAGGGTTGAAGGATGTCACCCTGGCAAAACTTGTCATTAATCTACTCTTTCAACTCCACTGCAATTACTTTTGGAGATTTCAGTCATACTATCCAATTTTCACAGCATTTGGTTTCTTTTAGAAAGCAAATAGAAACGTGCAAAGGCACCAATTGGCCACCGTAAAAACAAAACAAAACAAAAAAACAGTGATGTTTGTGTACTAAGCTTTTTTGTTTTTGCCGCCTCTTGTGTCAAAATCAAAATCTTTTTTTTTTTTTTTTGGTCTTCAGGCCAAAGTCTTGGATTGTCGTGGCCCTGGCTTTAAAAGGCTCCTTGTGGACATTAGTAGCCCATACCTGAAGGACAGAACAAAGACCTGGTTATGATGAAAAAGACAAGCATTTTGAAAAATAGCATGCATGGTATAAGAGAATGTTAATTCTACTCACCGTTGGTGACTGATTTGGTCTCGCCTCTTCCTGCCGCCTGTCACACACAAACACAAGCGATTATCATATGGACAGGCGTCCCCTCCAAAATATCGTACACGGGGTGGGAGGGGCATCCATTTGAAACAGCACAAGCACAGTGTGAGCGTGCGTGCGTGCGGACATTATACCCATGTCAGCTGACATGTTTGCAAACACGAGGTGATGAAAGTGCAGGAGTGCAAATTGCCCCCATTGGAAGCAGATGTCGTAAAGAATGGCTCCATTAAGGCAATAAAAAAAAGCGAAAGCAGAGTGCAAGTGGAGCAGATTTGTGCTTCCTGGAAGCGAAAAGGCCAACGTGTGAAACAGCCAACGGTGGGTGGGTGGAAAAAAGCTCACAGTTGGACAATCTAAATGATATAGACTGTACTTTATAATTAAATTTTTTATGAGATACAATTTACATTCAGCTGGCATCTTATTGGTTTTGTGGGGCATAAACGAGTTATGCTAATGGAGGTTAACATCTTAAGAAAATCTTCATGACGGTCATTCATTATAGATTAGCTGTCGCAATGTTATTTTGGATTACACATATTTCATTGTCATTTTGCCAACACACTTTAAAGTAGGGATGTAACGATAATGACAATATCGTGATATGAAAACTTCCACAATATCGTCGTCGTCATGTCATGATATTAAAAGCAGCACATCTGATAAGAAAAAGTCAGCTATCTGATTTCCATATGTGCAGTTTTAGCACCCTCTGGTGGCTAAGTTTTTTAGTGCCTTTTAAGTTTCACAAGACGTTTTGGCCCTTCTATGTTTAAAATTCACGCTAATTGTCAGATGAAAGGGAAGAACGTAATATCCTTGTGAAGCGAGTCAGTATGTAGAGGAACTCAATGTGCATGCATTGGCAAGTTAAGTGCCTCAATATTAACTCATTCACTTGCAGCCATCTTCACTGAAGCAACCCCCTTCGCTCCCAGCTGTTTTACTGGATGTTGACTGATTTTGCAAGGCCCACAAAGTATTGTGTTCTATTGCTATAATAACATGGAACCTACCAAGAGAAAGATGAGAGTCTCTTCTTTCGTCAGGAAAAAAGTATATTTGTATTTGTTTAAAAAAAAAAATATATATATAGCTAAGTGTGATCATTATTCACAAACCTGTTAAAAACACTGGGGAACAAAGCTTTTTGCAACATGGCCCTGGCTGATCTCTTATTCTCTGCTGCCACCTACTGGTCTTTTTTTTGTAATAACTACCAATGCTTTAAGCGAACTCTTCAGGTCAGAGGCTGCAAAGCCTTCTGTATGCTCTAGCACAAAAAAACAATACATTAAAAATGTATGCATGTTTTTTTGGGAGTAAAGGGCAAAGTATTAAAAACATATTTATACGTTTTTGGGTTTGAATGAGGTTTAAGTGTTAAATTAGAGATTGTAGGTGGTTTATGCTGTTATGTACAAAAGCACAGTATTGTGTGTGTTTTTTTTTAGTATGAGCTCTTTTTTTTAAAAAAACATTTTTTACAATATTTTTAATTGTTATTTTATTTTTATTTATACCACAATATCGTGATAATATCCTGTTGTGATGTTTGGATATGGTTACATCCCTACTCTAAAGGCAACCAATTAGAAGTAACACTGCCCAACTGGTGAAGATAAAAAATAAAAAATAAAAGAGCAAACAGGTGATAGCGTGGCAAAGTGCAAGACATTTTTTGTTATTATTTTAAAAAAAAAGTTTTTTTTTTTTTGTTTTTACCTCTGCAGGCTCTCCAGATTGTAATGAATGTATCAACTAGCTATGAGAGTTCTTTTAGGAGAAAAACAAACAAAATTCACTTAAGGAAGAGAAAACGAAAGGATGGATATGACTGTGCATGAAAAGGAGCTGTTGCAGTTGGGACATTTCTCGTACCTTGGCTGGAGAGGAACCTTTGTTTTCCCATAAACTCCTCTTGTTGGTGACATCCACGGGCTTCAGGTCCTGGAAAAGAAGCACATGTCAAAGCTGCACAGCACTCCGTCAATTGCTCACTACTCATCGCTTGGCTTTGGCAAGACAAGCGGAGAGAAGGTTTTGCTTCATAACTCCTATTCCAATAATACAACATCAACCAGAATACCATATTTAGACTAGTTGGGCAGCATAGTACATTTCATTGTCAAATTTTTGGGTTGACTTCCCCTTTAACTCATTCACTGCCATTGACGGCTATAGACGTCAAAAATTCACTTGAACTATTTCGATTAGTTTAACATTTTTCCCACTTTTGTTAACAAGAGTATGAATACCTAGAATTTTTTTGTATTGTATTAGAACAGATATAACATTTGTGATTAATCTTGAGTTAACTAGTGCAGTCTCTGCAGTCAGAATCTTTTCTTAAAAAAAAAAAAAAGATTAAATAAATGAATAAAAGCTGATTAAAATTTGTAATCGTAATTAATCGCATGACTTTACTAGTTAACTCACGATTAATCACAAATTTTATATCTGTTCTAAATGTAAGCCAAAAAATTCTAAGCTTTCATATTCTTGTTAATGTCACGGTGGGTAAAGTTTGGTGGAGGACCCAAACGCAGGGAAGCAGGGCATGGAGGCATAGGTAATGTAAAAAAAAAAAAAAAGAATTTAATGATACAAAACAAAAGCAAACTCCAAATGGCAAGTGAAAACAAAACGTGGGGAGGACAACAAGACAAAAACTGGCAAACAACAATGATCCGACGCAGACAGAGGGGAGACAGGAGACTAAATACACACACTAACGACACAACAAGACACACCTGGGGCAAGACACAAATGGCAGGGCACTGATTGGCTGACACGAGGAAGGGCAGGATTACACTTAACAAGACCAAGGGAGACACACAAGGAAAAACAGAACCCAAACATGACAGTTAACAAAAATGGAAGAAAATGTTAAACTAATAGAAATAGTTCAAATTAATTTTTGACGTCTATTGCTGTCAATGGCAGTGAATGAGTTAAAGGGATACTGGACTCATTGAGCCATTTCCAGCAGTAAAAAGTAAATATTTTGTCTCTAATGAATTTGGTATAATTATTTTTCATTTACAATTAATACCTTTAAAAACTAATTTTTACACATAAAATACTAAAATTTCCACTTGCTATTGATTGAAGATGACATCACCTGTGCTGAGGAAGTAGGCAACGACCAGAGGTGGGTAGAGTAGCCAAAAATTGTACTCAAGTAAGAGTAGCGTTACTTCAAAATAATATTACTCAAGTAAAAGTAAAAAGTAATCATCAAAAAAAAAGTACAAGTAAAAAAGTATTCGCTGAAAAGAATACTCAAGTGCTGAGTAACTGCTTGAAATCAGATTTAATTTTAAAAACAATTTCATCAGACAGACAAAAACATACAATTATGTGCAAATGCTGGCTTCTTCAAATGATAAAATGAAAAAAACAACAACAGTGCAAGCAGACACGTTAGCCCAATTGTTTGAACATTTTTATTTTAGCCCTCCGAAAAGACTCAGCAGGAGCACACACATTGTTATGGCTCGTGTTTGTCTTTGTTTGTTTATTGAACATAAGACCAAAGGTCATAAAAATAATATCACAACGATATAATGCTAATATTACATGTATTATACAAATACATGCACTGTATACATTTTGTTATTTGTTGTTGAAATGTATGGTCTATGTTGTTCCATTTGATTTCAAATAACATCTATTTTTTATTACAACTATTGAATTAATCAACTACATTACCCACAATGCTTTGCAAAGTTGACTCAAGCGCACAACTGCTTTCTTCCGCCCGTCACCGAGTCAAACAAACGCGCGACTGTTTACTCAAACTTCACATAGAACTCTTTTTAGTGCCACTGCATGCGATAGTCACAGTCTCAGTAGAGATTAATTCACAAATTGTGACGCAACTTGGTGGCACTTTCTTAAAGCGAAAGCACCAAGACGTCATCTTTTAGTTGACTCTTTCGGTTTCTCGTCATGCCTGCCAGTCTTCAACTAGGGCCACATTTCCTGTATATAAGCAATGACACAGCACAGAAATGCTCCCACACAGTCTGTCAAGCGGAGCACTTAGTAAAAAGTATTGTGTGGTAAAACTACTCTTAGAAGTAATTTTTTTTCAAATAGTTACTCAAGTAAATGTAACGGAGTAAATGTAGCTCGTTACTACCCACCTCTGGCAACGACCAATCATGGCTCACCTGTTTTCTGGGTTTGGCCAGTAAACTGAGCCATAATTGATCGTTACCTACTTCCTCAACACAGGTTATGTCATCTTCAGTCGACAGCAAGTGGAAAAAATTGTATTTTAAGATATTAATTGTAAATGAAAAATAATGATGTTATCAAATTCATTCTGGAAAAATGATAAACCTTTTACTGCTGAAAATGGCTCAGTGAGTCAAGTATCCATTTAACAATGATCTGTGCAGGTGTGTTTCTGAGTGGGCTCTATTTACTAAATAGATGACTTGTGAAGGCAATTCTAATCTGCTGCATGCTATTTTCACAGCAGCCAGCAGATGTCACCAAAAGAACACGCACGTTTTTACTGTCAAGGCGTGCCTAATAATTTGACCTTCACATGCAGCTCTATAAGCATGAACACATAATGGATGTCATTATACTCAGCAAAAAAATAACACGGCATTTTACAAAAGTGTATACCTAAATAAAAGGATGATCTGATTTCTTTTTTTTCTATTTTACTTTTTTTTTTACCAAAAACAATGAGCATTTATGGCACCTGCAGGTTGACAGATTGAATTGCTGCGCTATGAAGAAAAACGCCCATTTAGGGTTCTGACAGGCGTTACCATGGAAACGACCTACCGTTGGCCTCGCTCCCGACGACGCCCTGCCACTCTCGGGGGCTTTATTCAGCCAGTCGTTAATGCGGCCCGCCACGCCCGGCTTGATCACAGTGGCTTCCTGTTTGGACAGAGGCGGAAAGGTGATGAGACAGCGTCGAAAACGCCAATCCGCCTCCGTTACCTTGAAGGTGCTGCCGCTGCTTCCCGGCGAGCTGAACACGCTGCCTTTCTCCCACATGCTCTTGATGTTCCGTATGCTGTCGGTCACCGGTGGGATATCCACGGCTCCCGAGCGAGGGATTCGCGACTCCTTGTTCTCCCGCTGCAGGGACAAAGTCGGCGGGGATTAATACGGTGCGCCGGCAGCCGTGACAAATTCCCGCCTTCAAAGTGCACCGCTTGGCAAAGCAACGGCAAAATATGTTAAGCGGGGCCCAAAATGAATGTCAATTGAGGGAGTCGCTGAATCGCGGGCTGGGATGGAGGACAGGTGGGATATGTCAGGTCAGGTCATGGAATGCACCGTCAACACTAGGATGGAATCAAAATGTGGAACCAAAGTACACATTTTTGGAGCGATAAAACACAAAATCAAATCATAGCAGCATATATAGGAGAGATAGACCAACATGTTTTTTTCAGGGCTGATACTGATATTTTGAAGCCGATTTTTTGGGGGATATATAAATGCCAATCGTTACGGAAGAGAGATTAGGGCCAGTGAAGAGGAAAAAAAATAAGGTTGGCAAGATTCTGACTTTATTCTAACTAAATCAGAATTATGACTTGAATCTATTCTGACTTTATCACTTTAAAGTGAGAATTCTGAGATTAAAGTGAGAATCCTGGCAAACTTTTTTTTCTCTCTTCACTGGCCCTAATGCTCTTCCCGACTTGTATGTCTTAAAGCATTAATGCTTATTTAACAATTTTCCCGACTTTTCAAAAAATGCATGTTTTTTTTAGTTTTATCTTAGACAATATACTTCATTTAAAATTTCTGAAAACAATTTCAGGGAGTTCCGATGGTTATCAGTACATCTTAAAAACTTAAATGGAAACTGGAAACATATTTCATTTCCATGTCGAACACAAACAAAATGTTCAGAAGGTTCCCAAGGTCAGCAGCATCTCTTATGAAGTTAATTGAAAATTTAAATAAATAGTTTTCTGAAATTAAAATGGTTTGACGTTTGCCTTTTATTGGCTGTCAGATTTTGAAAAAAGGCCGATACCGATATTCGTTAAATTGCCCGATATCGGCGGCAATAATCGGCCTGGTCTATCCCTAATATATAGAAAAAAACAATCTTGACAACCTTAGATTGGATTCTTCCAAAAAGGTTCAACAAATTTGAAAAATAATCTGTGCAATCTCTACATTTTCATTCAAATTCAAAGACACAACGTCATTATCGAGTATTTGATGTATTTTTTATGAGGGACATGGCCCCCCAAAAAAAAAAAAATCTTACCTGAACGGCTGAGGTGTACTGCTCCAGCCTGTTGTCGATCTTGGACACCATAGGAGATGCGGACGCCTTTACTGTGCTGTTGTAGTGGAAAATAATAACTTATTTTAACATTTGACACCTTGCCACCAGCGAGCATTTACATTCCTCTCTGGCTAAATAGCAGCGCGGGGTTTACAAGCTCAAATAAAAGCTTGTTTATTGATCTGAGGTGCGTTATTCGCTTTACCTTTTCTGTGCTGACTTGTTGAGAAACTCGGCGCGCTCTCCAATCTGTGAAAAAAACACAGAAAAAACGCCACTAATGAATATTTGAGTAATGTTTCACACAATAACGCACCTTGTGTGAGATTCCCATTCTCAAAACTTTTTTATGGAGAAGACCTCAGGAATCAGTCACTCGTGTTTGCCCTCAATAATGAAGTAAATATCTTTACATATCGAGCTAATAACCTTTCAACACACATCCTCCTTTTTCTAAGTGCAGTCTGCTGACCTGCAGTGCACAATGCAACGGATTGTTCCCACCGAGTACGCCAATGCCATGACACACCAGACAAACATACACACAGAGAAAAAACACTGCAAGCATTTCTCGATTGCTGCCTGTGGGAATCTTACAGCACTGTTTGTCATCTATCATTCAAAAAACACAAATTTGTTCTCTTCTTTGGCTCACAATGGGCGACCAACGAATGTGGGAGTTCCCAAAATACTCCCCGACAGGAAATTCCCCATTCTCCGGCGCATTATCAACAGCTGCGGCCATGCGAATGGCGTTGGAGTAATCCCGTTAACCCTAATCGCGTTCCTGCATCCTCGCAGTCGGGCGCTCCTCGTGGCCCCACAATGCGCGGCTGCGCGTTATCTGCCGCACATGGAGCACGTCAGCCAGCCAGCCTTGTGCTGTTTAAAGGCTGATAATGTGGACTAACGCTCCCGGGACTGTGTTTTACTCCTCTGGGAGCTGACGGCAGATAGCGATACATATTCTTTATAGTGGCCACACCGAAACAATATACAGGATAAAATTGTACTTAAAAACAACACTTTTAAAATCAGTTTGATTCAGGAAGTTTGATACCCTCGCCCATCCCTAAATTTGATGGTTTATTGGCTTATGCAACGGCTGGCATTGATGTTATGGAAGTGCGAGATTAGGGCCTTCAAACATCGGCCAAAACAATCGGCCAATTGGGCCAAATGGCTGATTATTTTCCCCTTAAACATTATCGAAGAAAACCGGAATTTCCGACGCTGTGAAAATACCCTGAATGCACCATTTTGCTTGCGTAGCATTAGCAGCTAGCAAGTGTGTAGCGTATGTTATTCTGTTGTCCCTAAAATAAGATAAGAGACACCTTTATTTATCCCACAGTGAAGAAATTCACAGCGTTACCAGCAGCACATATATAAATATGCATCACAAAAAATAATTATGTAGCCTATAGTTAAATAAAAACTGTCCTATAAGCTGTTTAACGACACCGTAGTAGGAGTTAACTGTAAAACTGAGCACACTACTTTAAGAATTACATCCACTGTATATTGAAATACAAAACATGCTTCGTTTTTAAAACATCGCTAGCCTAGCACTAATAGTAAAAGCGAAGGAAAGATCCCATTCAAATGCTAACAGGAAGTTAGCATCGACTTTGGATGTGTTCTTCCTTCAAATAACGAATATCCACACACAAATGTTGTGGGAATACATACCCACGGGTGAGATAAGACTGGGATACGCAAAGGCACACATTCTTCCCAATGTGTGAAAAACTAGTTTTTTTAATATAATTCAATTGCAACTTTCTTCTGTACTCACTTCAAGTGTGTACACCATGGATGCACGGCACCACACTGCCGCCAAGTGGCCAGAACGCACAGGAACAGTCAGTATTTGTATTTGTGAATGTTTTTTCAGTTGCTATTATTTTAGTTTATTCTATTCTTGTTACATTTTCTTACTGTTTTATTTTATTTCATTTAAAGTTGATATTTCAAGGATTCAAAGATGTTCTTTTCTCAAAATTCAAGGATGCAAACGTCCAATAAATTTTTTTTGTCTTAACACACACTTCGACATGACATGGCACGAAATATAATCCCGAGGTCCCAGGTTAGCACAATAAATCCCAAGACTTGTGAAAATAACACAACATAAAAATATACAAACAAAAGGTTAATGCTTTACAGCAGTTGTAAACAAGTAAGAATAAACAAAAATCTATACAATAACTTTGTATACTTCATGAAATTTGTTGATATGTCCATACTATGGACTTGTCATTCAAAGCAGAGAATCTTAATAGCGAAAGTGTGTGTGACACCCATTGAAAAGGAATTGGGAGGGGGGTCATTTTATGCATTATATATATTTTTAAATAATTGGCAGATTATTCGGTAATCTGTATTTTTTTCTGCCAAAAATCTGTATTGCCATCGGCCTAAAAAAATTCATATCGGTCGGCCCCTACACGAGATCACCTACTTGAGTGTTTCCTAATCTGGAGCTAAGGCGCATATTTTACATTAGAAAAATCAACAAAGAGTAGAGTGAACGCTGGGTCTGGTCTAGCTGAAATCACATGAGATATATAGAGAGATGATAGAAATTTAATTAAACACTTTTAAGTATTCATTCGCATCAGTTCTCACTCTCTTGCTTCCAGATTTATTTGTCACTCCCAGATGAAGAATACTGTAAAACTGACAGAATTAAACATGATATATTTAAAAAAAAAAAAAGAAAAAGAAAAAAAGGTTCTATCAAATCGGAGACGGAAGTCTGCTAGCTTAATGCTAATATATGATGTAAAACGCCATAGATGGGCTCTCGGAAATTAGCATAGACGCTACAGCTGGATATTTTTTTCTAATGCCAGCTCGTGGAAGAGCTTATGATTTTTTTTTCTCATATTAGATGTTGATGGTATGATAACCGTGAGCAAAAGTATCACGGTACTAATATTTCAGTTCAAACGGTTTTAGGTATTTGACAGCATTTTTTTTCTTTGAACACCATCTATTTTTTTAACTAAATATATATTTGTAGCATGCTGAGATTAAATCAATGTTAGTTATAGTGTCCCATCACAAGTGAGCTATTTTTTTAGAAGTTAACTTCTACCAACACTCCGAATAAACTCAAACATGAAATTATATATGCAATATGGTATATTCTGCTCTCAGAAAATGTATCTTATTGAGCCATGTACGGACATTTTAAGTGTTTAACACACCAAACACACTCCGCTGTACGTACAGTGAACATGATGACAAAGTAAAGCTGCGTCTGCGGCGTCCGATAAGAAAAAATCAAAACAAAAAAATGAGTGGCGTGGCGTGTGCGTACGGATTGACACGAGCGGGAACCCAACTGACCTTGAGAGAGGAGCCGCGAGGGCTGACGCACTTGAAGGGTTTTTCTTCGCCGTCCATCGGGTCCTCCACCTTTTGCCTCTTCTCGGCAGCCTCGGCTCTCCTCCTCTCAATATCCTCCTTCATCTTCCTCTTCTCCTCCTGAACAACACACACAAGCAAAAGTGTTTTTTTTTTACAGTACTGTACAGTCCTAATTTTATAATAATGTCTCAGACTGTAATGTTATATTGTATGTCTCCATGTTTTGTTTTCCCAATCTGTTGCTTAACTCATTCACTGCCATTGACGGCTATAGACGTCAAAAATTCATTTGAACTATTTCTATTAGTTTACATTTATTTCCACTTTTGTTAACAAGAGTATGAAAACCTAAAAAAAACGAATTTATTGTACATTTAGAACAGATCTAAAATGTGTGATTAATCGTGAGTTAACTATTGAAGTCATGCAATTAATTACAATAATTTTTTTAAATTGCCTTAAAGATAATTCAAAATTCGGGGCGTCAGGCGATTAAATTTTTTCATCGTAATTAATCCCATGACTTTACTAGTAATAATTTTATATCTGTTCAAAATGTACAATAAAAAATATTCTTGTTAACAAAAGTAGAAAAAAATGTTAAACTAATAGAAATAGTTCAAATGAATTTTTTACGTCTATAACCATCAATGGCAGTGAATGAGTTCAAAGGTTAATATAGCAACATAGATGGTAATTTGCGTTAGCATTAAGCTAGCAGGGCTTTTTTCGACAGCTCTTTGGCTGTTTAAAATAAACTAGGTGTACTATAGTTCTGTGTTTTTTGTTTAGCTTGATGGCTTTCAACTGGGAGTTGCTTGAAGTCTCTTTTCTGTTGTTTACTGTAAAGTGTGTAGAGTTGAATTTACTGCCTCCATGAGACAAAATTATTTGGTTCGGTTTGGTTCAACATTTTGATTTTGAAGTATATCGTCTTTAACTGTCTTTTGTGTGTGTCAGATTTACAGTAAACTTCAACGGGTCAAAGAAACAGCAAATTTGACAAAATACTTTCTAAAGTGCGTTGTAGTAACTTGGAATGTGTTGAAGGGAGCTGAATCTGGAACACTGCGATGAACGGGGGTTGACTGTAAAGCGACTGAACTGCCCTTTCAAACTATTAACGTATGGACCATTTTGTATAGAAATATAGAAAGGATGGCGCTTGGTGGCACGTCGCCTGTCTCAAAGCCGCCTCGTCTTGCTTAATTAGACTCCCTCTATCCCCGGGCCCTCTTTTAATTACAAATCAAAAGGCCTCATTAACGCGACACAAGACTAAGAGGATAGGGGGTTGGAGGGAGAGGGGAAAAAAATAGCCAGCATATATGCAGCCAAGACCGACAGTCGAGTTGTGTGAGTGGGAGACTGATGGTGGAAATGAACAACAACATTGCATTAAAAGGCCAGCAAAAAGAAATGTTAATTGATGGCAAACATAAAAAAATAAAATAAATCATTAACTGCAGTTGAAGTTCACATTAAGTGCACCTGCATAGTAAAGTGACAACACGTTATTGTAACGATGTAACTTGACTTGGTCACCATATTTGGCTACAAGCGGATGAGGTGGTGAACGAGCAAAGTGGCTAGCGTTGCTTTGTTAAATTTGCCTAATCCAATCACTGCTTCTCATGAAACATTCACTAGTACTAGTAGTAAACTTTCCATTAATGACCTTAATTGTTCAATAAATAACGCATGGACTGTAAAAGAATGGAAAAACAATCAAAGATGTTAACAAATTGGGATTTTGTTTTTAAAAGTGAGTTACTGTAGTGAGTGAGTTAGAGAGCAAATGCATGAATGGATGGCCGGCATTCCTGATTATGGAAGGGGCAAATACCAGTTAATGTCAAATATTAACATTATTATTATTATTTGCTCCCAAACACATATAAAAACGTTCTGTTTTAAACATGGCCATGGTCCCAAAAAACGCATTTATATGTTTTTTATGCTAGAGCATACAGAAGGCTTTGATGCAGCCTCTGAACTGAAGAGAACGCTTAAATCAACGGTAGTTATTAGAAAAAACGGCCAGCAGGTAGCAGCAGAGTATAAGAGATCAACCAGGGCCATTTTGCAAAAAAAATCTTTTTGCCAGTGTTTTAAACATATTCGTGAATAATGATGAAACTTATTTATATTCTAATGCAAATTGCTGTAAAATAGGAAGCAGATAGAAATAATAAAAAAAATCCCTGATGAAATAAAAACTAACCTTTCTTTTGGTAGGTTCCATGTTTTTTAATAGCAATAGAACACAATATTCTGTGGGCCGTGCAAAATCCTGTAAAACTTGAGTAAAAATGGCTGCGAGTGAATGAGTTAATATTGAGGCACTCCATAAAAGTGGAGCAAAAAAAGCACTTGTCCAAATAAGGGCAGCACTCTCCTGTCACCGTGGTAACTGCCCAGCTTGTCTACAAATATCCACGTAACGTGACAAATGTGTGCTGCGCATGTCTTACCTCATCTCTGGCTTTCCTCTCCGCCTCCTCCTGCTTCCTCTGCCTCTCCTCCTCCTCCAGCACCTTCCTCCTCTCCTCCCGCTTCCTCTTCAACTCCTCCAGCTGGGCCTCGGCCTCCTGCTGCTTTTGCCGCATGCGCTCAAACTCCTCGCTCTCGGCGCCTTCGCGGCGGCGCTTCAGCTCCTCCAGCTTGCGCTCGGCCTCCAGACGGACGGCGTCGTCGTCGTCGTCGACCCGCCCCTCGTCGGCCAACGTCTCGGGGGAGCGCACGCTGCCTCGACTGCGGAGGTGCGACGGCGGATACAATCTGAATATTTCAACGCTTGTTTGACGATTCAACAGCAGGTGCGCACAAAACAAGGGCAGCTTTCAAGATAACGTTACTGCACATCTCAGCTTTCACGCTCGAGGCGCGGTGACCAAAAGCAGCTTTTCTCAACAACTTCTTTGCTTAGAAACTGATTATTTTGTTGATGCCCGAAGCAACACTTGCATGCTTGAAAAGCAAAAAAAAAAAATCTGATTAAAGAGCTTTTGTAGCATGCAAGCATCTTGTTTTTGTTTTATTTTGGAAGGTAACAGTGGTTTTAGCCATCAGGTGGTCTGACCTTTCCCACAACTGATATGAGGTGCATTAATCATAGACTGAATCTAATTTTCACCATCCCAATTTCTCACTGCATTTAAGATCACCGTTGTTTTTCCGTGCACTGGGGCCACTTACATGTTCTGCATATTTAATCGGGAGCCATAGTTGGTTGCGTGCCATGGTGGATTTCAAACAAAACAAGACGTATATTATGCTCTTAGAAATGCAGGGTTGAAAATAATCCCAAATGGTTTATTTATAATATCAATATGGGTTATTTTATTTTGTATTTATTTTTTAATCCATATTGGGCTTTTGTTAGGGATGGGCGAGTATCGATGCCAGGCATAGATATTGGGCCAATATACTAGGTCTTATTTCAAGGAATCGGTTCTCGTAACAGTGATCGATACCAGCATCAGTCTCTCTCTTGATAATGATACTTTGGGTTATATTATTCTTTTTTTTTTGAAGGGCGGGGGGTATACTATTCTTTTTTTAAATATATATTTTTAATATGTATTAAAAGTACTAGTGGTCTCTGTACTTGGTATCGGTGACTACTCAACAGTTGAGTATTTGTACTGGTATCAGTATTAAAAAAAGTGTTATCGAACATCTGTATATACTGTATATATATATTTTTTTTAAATTATTTTAAAACCAATTTATCTTATTTTTAGGGCGTAATACAGGTGCACCAAAAAGAGAGAATGTAAAAAATGCTCCCCACCCCAAAAAAAACAGCAGCAACAACAACTTGAGAATGTAAAATCAAATCAATTAATTTTGTAGTCATAACAAACTATATACATAAAAAAGTACAAGCTGTGTAAAATATGTCCATCTTTAATATTGAACTTAAGTCCAAGTTTAATGTTGAAGAATGATATTCATAAAAAAAAAAAGCTGTTTTGTGTATTGAAAAAACAACAACAACCAGGCACGTTTTGATAATAAGCTACCCAAACATTTTTTGCTTTGCTTGTTTGTTGTTAAGGCCATTTGAATTTCTTAACATTGTAGTATTTTTCTTTTCTTCACTAACACTAAATTTACTCAATCACATACCTGAGCATCCTCTCAGGGCTCGAGTACTGTTTTGGAGTGGCCTCCTCCTCCTCCTGTTCCTCCTGCTCTTCTTCCTCCTCCTCATCATCATCATGCAGACCTCCATTCTGCTTCCTCTGCTCCTCCCTGCTCTGGCTTCTTTCACACAGCTACACCCGCACACACAAACAGGCACCCAGTAGGTGAGGTCAAAGTATTGGAGGACACTTACAGGTAATAAAGTGAAACATAACATCATCACAATACATGCTGGAAGCTCCAGAGCACTTGCAGGTGTTGAGTGCAGATGTAATATTGGCAACATCATTTGGCTGTGTGCAGAAGGCCATTATCTAGGAAGGTGTTGGTGCTGAGCTAAATTAAGGTAGCTACGCTTTGGTGGTGGCCTGAGCTAGGACTGGCACCATCAAAATTTTTTAAAAGTTCATCGATTATTCCATTAAAAAAAATCCACCCCCCGCTTTCCCCGGTGATAATTATTTGTTCTTTTTTTTGTTAATTCACTAAGTAGGGCTGGGTGATATGGTCAAATTTTAATCCATTTTTATCTAATTAACCCAACAAACATTTATTTAAAGGTTTCATTTATTCCAAAATGTTTCCTGTGCAAAATGTTCAGACAACAATAATGCATAATGATTTTAAATCAGTTTAACATAAACTTAAGATTCGTTTGTGTTTAAATGACACATTTAAGTAGTTGTTAGCTATTGTAAACATAACACAATAACATCTGGATGTAACAGAACATAAGAACAACAGTTTTTAATAATTCAGAAGACAAAATTTTATTTCACAATTTAGCAAATTTTCAATGATTCGATTTTCAAAATTCAAAATTACTTCGATTTATTGTCCAGCCCTACTATTAAGGTATAACATGAGTTGAATTGAGTGGAGAAACTACTCATTATTTATTATCACTAACAAAATTAGCCAATGCTAAACGGTTAGCAATTGCGACTAGCATTAGCGCGCTAGTGATTACCATTTAAGGCAAACACTAACCACCATTTAGTTCACACATACATGATCTACATCAATTGAATTCAGTGGATATAACTACTAATTATTTAATATTTTTTATGCCTCAGCATTATTAAACACCAACAATATTAGCCAATGCTAAATGGTTAGCAATTGCGCTTAGTATTAGCGCGCTAGCGATTGCTATTTAAGGTAAACAAACACTAACTACCATTTAGTTCACACATACATCATGTGGCAAATGAGAGTATTTGGAGCAAAAGTCATTGTAATGTAATACAGCTCGCTGGAGAGGAAGACATGCCAAATAAACAAAAAAAAGTGTCCACTCTGTGAAGCAAAGCATTAACCTTAGACTGTGGCTGCACGGCCGCCCGCAGCCGCACTTCACAACACACAGGCTCACTTTTCAGTGGTGAAGACCACACGGTGACGACGCGAGGCATCTGGCTAATTTCGGCATGTGGTTCCAGCGTTCAACAGAAATACAGTGAACCCCCGTTTATCGAGGGGGTTACGTTCATATCATCCGGTAGAGCAAGAGGCCGCAGGATTATATCATCTTCAAGTTGCTAGCAAGATTTGAACGTTGTCTCACTTCACATCACTGCCCACAAATAACACCCCCAGCTCACTAATGAGCATGCTAAGGCAGCTGCAATGCTAGCATGACTTATTCATGCTGGAGTATTGCCAAAAATTAAATGTAACGGGTTTGAGGTTGTATTTTTTTTGTAATGTACAATCAATTAAAACAAGGAAGAAGTTAAAGAACCAACCCAAAAACTTTACTAGTGAGCTTGACAACAACTTTTTCACTTCTGATATGATGCCGATATTGCATCCGAGAGTACTGTCCAATACCAATCCGATATTAGTATGAATGATACATGCTTTTATTCGACTTGATCAAGTGATACTATTCATGCTGACTATTGGTCAGCAACAGTAGTACAGTATGAGAAAATATGACCCACTTATTCCAAATATTTGGGTTACTTAAATTCCACCTCAGACATGAGAATATACTGCACTTGAATATATAAACATACTAAGAACAGGAGTGGAGTATGGAATTGACTGCTTGTATCATAGATTTTGGATGTCAACCGATCTAATCTGATACTGTTTTTTTTTTTTTTTTTGCTGATATCTGATTGGTGATTTTGGTGCTGGTGGTTGCAGCAACAGCATCTTTTGACATGAAGTAGAGCGCTTTCCAATTTCTTCTTTTCAACTTTTGATACTAACTGCAGTTAAATAACCAGCCAAGAAATTACAATAATGAGCAAATAGTTGACGCCTTCTGTTTCTACAGTCTCTAATTGGTTCGTTTTATCCACACTTTGAAACGAGTCAAAATTATAGGCATAAGGTGGGGGGTGGGAGATGATTTTCCACAAATAAACACTTTTGTCAGGTCACACAGTTTTAACATACAACCAACAATATCTTAAACATCGGCGCTACATCATTTGCGGTATCGCAAGGGTTCACTGTATTTTACGTGTGGAAATATCTGTTCACAGATGCCACTGAAATTTCCCAGAGTGAGCGCGTGCTTGCGTTGGACACGTCTAGTCAAACTGGTCTTACCACGTGTCAGATACCTGATCGTCCTGCGAGTGCAGTATTTGCCACAGCTCATTGTTGTCATTTTTCTCTCGTAAGTGCGTTCTGATGTCTCTAAAAGCGCCCCAGTGTGCCTCTTCAGCCACTACGTCTGCTGACTCGGCCTGATTTGTACTGACTACTGAATGACTTCCTTCCTCTGCATGCGCCTATGAAAAAGGGGCATTACAAACTCAAGCTCGTACGGAACACACAGGAACTCCATTGCGTGTGCATACCTGCTTTTCTATGTTAGCTTCGTCAGTTGATTCCTAGCAGAACATCATCAAATGGCCTGTTATTGAGTCAAACCCTTACAAAAGAGCCAATAAACAGATGACGCACCTCTTCTCTTAAGTAAGATCTCCTTGGCTTCTCCTCCATCACTTTCTCCTCCTCCTCCTCCTCGGGAGCAGCGTCCTCTTCATCTCTGGCCACCTCCGGCTGCTTCTCCTTCACCCTCCAGCTGTACATCTTCTCCCGACGCCAGGAGGAAGGCCTCTGCTCCTCCTCCTCCTCCTCCTGGGCCGTTTTGATCTTGTCCACGCTGCCGCCCTCGTGGCCCTCCGACTCATCCGGCTGCCTCTGTCGCTCCAGCGCCTCCTTCAGGCGACGCTGCCTGCGCTCCTCACGCCTGGCCACTCGTTCCACCAGCGCTTGGTCCTCGTCCTCGCCACCGAAGGAGCTGCTCAATGGCGTGCTTTCTGTCACACTGGCGGAAGACAAAATACAAACATTTGAGTCAAGAAGACAGCAGTTATTTCAAAGTTAAGAATGACCGGAACATCTAGTAATAATTTAAGTCAGTCCTGTGACTGTTCCCATTGTTTGTTAGCATTAAGCTAACATACCTTCTCGAGCTGGTTGATACCACTTTTTTTTTCAGTTCTGATACCAGTAGTACTTTTGATACATACAAGGAAATTAATGGAAATTTTCTATTCTGGTAATTTCTAGTTCCTGGTCAGAATACGACCGCCAGTATCCATCGCGAGTACCTTGAAGTAAGACCGGGTATCCTCATACCTCCTTGTTTGGGGACACTTCCGTGTTTGAATACACATGTTTACTAGGGATGTAATGATATCCATATGTTACAATTAGGGGTGCACCAATCACAATTTTCTGGCCGATCTCCGATCTTTTAAAAAGTCTGACCTGCCAATCCCGATGTTTCTGATCTCAATATTTTTCATAACAAGCAGCATACAACTTCAGAGTTCCAATCTTTTTTTTATTGGAAAACATTGAACAATATCTGTGAAATAATACAAACTGGTTGTTTTAACTGCAATTTAAGGAGTTCTTTGAAATAAAAATGAAACGCTTATTAGTCATCATCTTTTTCAGACTTCTGAGGGGGGAGATGAAATCAGTGGAAAAGATCGGTTTATATTTAAGGGATCGGTCGATCACAGATCCCCCAAAACTAAAGGAAATTGGGGCCGATAAATCGGCCGGCTGATCAATCGGTGCACCCCTAGTTACAATACTACGATATTATCACGATATGAACCTCATGATACGATAATTATCATATTGTGATGGTGTTGGCAATTAAAAAAAAAGAAGCAGCTCATAATAGCTCTAAGTTTTCTGCTATATTCATGCCACAATGCAAGTATGGTCGCCGCCCTCCGCCATCTTGAATTACTTTGTAAACAATGCACAGTGTATGTTCATAATGCTGTGCTTGGCTGAAGCAGGTGAAAAGTAACGTTTTTAGATGGAGATGTGGTGCTTTAAATATCGTAGCATGTTGACGATGATATTGTGGCAATTTTAATATGGCAATATCACGGTTATTGTTACATCCCTAATGTTTAGCAGGTATTGGTATCTGGAAGATACTAAGATGGCCTGGGGACAACAGATGGAAACTAGCATAGTGCTGTATTTGGTGCAGCCTTTGTAATGTTGTTTTAATGTCACATTTCCCTTTAGATAAACTAAACTCAATTCAGCTCAACTCAACTCAACTACCAGTATCAGCAGCCCTCTTGAGGCTGATTAAATTAGATAAGTTAGAAATTAGAAGGTGTTAAAATGCTACATTGTGAATTTAGAATAATCTGTCATTGTTTTCTTTTGAAAATTTCATGTATCAAACACACTAGTGGTATTGGTTCTTGTATCGGTATCAGTGACTACTAAATAATTGAGTACTTGTTAACAGTACAGTGTAATAAAGTGACAGCCCTCATTTTTACATACATGAATTGACATATTTGATGTCTAAATAAATGTGTTTAATGTATGTGG
Organism: Vanacampus margaritifer; assembly: GCF_051991255.1. Taxonomy (NCBI): domain Eukaryota; kingdom Metazoa; phylum Chordata; class Actinopteri; order Syngnathiformes; family Syngnathidae; genus Vanacampus; species Vanacampus margaritifer. Next base: position 6,145,215 of record NC_135446.1, read on the forward strand.
GTGGGGTAAAACAATTTTTAAATATTTTTTTATATAGTCTCTTTATATTGCATCGTTTCATCTTTTGTAGGTCTGTCAGGTCAAATCCACCACGCTTCTTGGTATGAAACCCAACACAAAAAAAAGTTACACTTCCTCATGTTCTTTAAAGTGGTCTTTTAACTCATTCACTGCCATTGACGGCTATAGACGGTAAAAATTCATTTGAACTATTTCTATTAGTTTAACATTTTTTTCCACTTTTATTAACAAGAGTATGAAAACCTAGAATTTTTGGGGGGATATTTAGAGCAGATATCAAATCGTGAGTTAACTAGTGAAGTCGTGATTAATTCCGATGACAAATTTTAATCACATCACACCCTTATTTTTAATAATCTTTTCTTTTTTAAATCTTTTTTTTTTTAAGAAGAAAAGATTATTAAAAATTAGGGGCGTCAGGTGATTACATTTTTTAATTGTAATTAACCGCATGACTTTACTAGTTAATTCATGATTAACACATTTTAGATCTGTTCTAAATGTGCAATCATTTATTTTCTAGGTTTTCATACTCGTTAACAAAAGTGGGAAAAAAATGTTAAATTAATTAGTTAAAGTGAATTTTTGACGTCTATAGGCTGTCACGGCTTGAGAAGGGCGGACCCAGATGCAGTGAGGAAGGCGAGCCACGGCAGGGATGCGGATAACTTTGATTTAATGTGGCGATAAACGCAAACACAAAATCACGCACACAGGCGGACAAAAATAAACACAAACTCACGCACACAGGCGGATAGCAAACAAACTCAAAATCACGCACACAGGCGGACGAAAACAAACACAAACTCACGCGCACAGGCGGATCACAAACAAAACTCAAAAGCACGCACAGTGGCGGCAAAAAAGGTAAATCATGGGCAGCAAGAGAAAACTTGTAAGACGAGTACAGTCAGGTCAAGAGAGCGGCGTCTCGGGGTAATCACCCGACACTCCTTGCTGTGTCCATCAGGCTTTTATTGAGGTCTGATTGCATGATGGGCAGCAGGTGTGTATGGTGGGTGGAGCCCACCAGCTGACCCAAATCATGACAGTACCCCCCCCTTAACGACGCCCCTAGGCGGACCACCCGGCGCTGATGGGTGTGCTAAATGGAAATCCCGAACGAGGGACTGGTCCAATATCCAGGAGCGGGGAACCCACTGGCGGTCCTCGGGTCCGTACCCCTCCCAATCGACCAGATACTGAAACCCTCTGCCCCGCTTTCGAGAGTCCAGAATGTCCCTTACTGTGTACACCGGCTGCCCCCCACGACCCGGGAAGGCGGCGGGGGCGCGGTCGGCGGGCACAAGGGGCTGGCAGAGACGTGTGGAACACTGGGTGTACCTTGAGAGTAGGGGGCAGGTTGAGCCGGACCGCTACCGGGTTGACCATAGCGTTGACCTCAAACGGGCCGATGAACCACGGCCCCAGCTTCCTTGAACTCCCCGCCAACTGTAGGTCCCTAGTTGAGAGCCACACCTTCTGACCCGGTCGGTAGAACGGTGCCGGAACCTGGTGCCTGTCCGCGAGCCGCTTGTTGCGGTCCGAGGTGCGGCACAGGGCCTTCCTAGTGTCTTGCCAAACCCTGCGAGCCCGGCGGAGGTGGGTCTGGACTGAGGGAATGGCAACACCGCCCTCCTGGGAAGGAAACAAGGGGGGTTGATAGCCACAGGCCGCGTTGAACGGGGACAGGCCTGTGGCCGAGCACTTGAGAGTGTTGTGGGCGTATTCGACCCAAGGGAGGTGGGACGCCCACGAGGAAGGGTGCTGATGGCACACACATCGAAGTGCTGCCTCCAAATCCTGGTTGGCACGCTCCGTCTGCCCATTGGATTGGGGGTGGTAGCCCGACGACAGGCTAGCCGTAGCCCCCAAGGACTTGCAAAAGGCCTTCCAAACCCGGGACACGAACTGGGGCCCCCTGTCGGAGACGAGGTCCGCTGGAATCCCGTGGATCCTGAAAATGTCTTTTATCAGGATATCCGCCGTTTGTAGCGAGGTGGGCAATTTGGGCAGGGCGATAAAGTGGGCCATCTTTGAAAACCGGTCCACCACCGTCAGGATTACCGACCGCCCGTTGGAAGTAGGTAGTCCGGTAATGAAATCCAGGGCCACATGCGACCAAGGACGGTGGGGAATGGGCAGGGGTCGGAGCTGGCCGGATGGCTTCAGGCGGGAGGACTTATTACGGGCACACACCGTGCAGGACGTGACATAGTCCTGGACGTCCTTGCGCAGCCCAGGCCACCAAAATCTCTGTGCTACCAAGGACAGCGTGCGACCCACCCCAGGGTGACATGCTACCTTCGACGCATGCCCCCACTGCAGCACTTCCTGCCGAAGGTGTGTGGGCACGAACAACTTGTCTTCAGGGCACGCGACCGGGGTCTGCGTGTCGTCCGCTGCATCCGCCACCTTCCGCTCCACTTCCCACCGGAGGGCTCCCAATATTCTGTCCTCCGGGACAATGGTTTCGGGTGGAGACCCCTCGGCGGCTGGACTGTGTATTCGGGACAAGGCGTCCGGCTTGGTGTAATTAAATCTGGTTAGGAACAGGGCCCAGCGTGCCTGGCGGGGATTCAGCCTTCGGGCGGACCGGAGGTACGCCAAGTTTTTGTGGTCAGAAAAAATCTGGAAAGGTTCCGCCGCGCCCTCCAGCCAGTGCCGCCACTCCTGCGACGCAAGGATAACGGCCAGCAGCTCCCGGTTGCCCACGTCGTAGTTGCGCTCAGCCTGGTTGAGCCGGTGCGAGAAGAAGGCGCATGGGTGTAGCCTCTGGTCCTCCGGTGACCGTTGGGATAACACTGCCCCCACTCCTGTCTCTGAAGCGTCGACCTCGACGATAAAGGGAAGAGTCTCATCGGGGTGTGTCAACACCAGGGAACGCGAAAATAATACTTTTAAATTGACGAATGCGGCCTCTGCCTGTTGGGTCCAAACAAACGGAATTTTGGTGGATGTCAGTCTTGTTAGTGGTTCCGCTTTTAAGCTATAGTTGCGAACGAATCGACGGTAGAAGTTTGCGAATCCAAGGAACCTCTGTAGGTGTTTCCTGGATGTGGGAGTGGGCCACTCGACCACGGCCTGGATCGGCTCTCAATCGACCCTTCTCCACAATGTAGCCGAGGAATTGGACTGAACTGGCGTGAAACTCACATTTTTCGGCTTTTACATACAGCCGGTTTTCCAGCAGTCGTTCCAGGACCAGCCGAACATGTTGTCGATGTTCGGTTTGATTTCTTGAAAAAATCAAAATGTCGTCCAGGTAAACAAAACAAAAATGATTGAGCATGTCGCGCAGGACGTCATTAATGAATCCCTGGAACACGGCGGGAGCGTTTGAGAGGCCAAACGGCATCACCAAGTACTCAAAATGCCCAATAGGTGTTTTAAATGCTGTCTTCCACTCATCGCCCTCCCTTATCCTCACTAGATGGTAGGCACTGCGAAGGTCCAGTTTGGTGAATACCGTGGCTGAATGTAAGGGAGCAAACGCTGAGTCCATTAGCGGCAACGGATATTTGTTCTTGATAGTTATGTCGTTCAGACCACGGAAATCGATGCACGGGCGTAGGGTCTTGTCTTTCTTTTCCACGAAGAAGAACCCCGCCCCTAGCGGTGACTTGGAAGGCCGAATCAGTCCGGCCGCCAGGGACGTGGTGAGGTACTCCGTGAGGGCTTGACGTTCCGGCTTGGCGATCTGATATAGGCGTGTACCAGGCAGCGGTGCCCCAGGAACCAGTTCTATTGCGCAGTCATAAGGTCGATGTGGAGGGAGAGACATGGCCCGGTCCTTGCTAAACACCTCCCGCAAGTCGTGGTATTCTGCCGGTACCTCATCCAGGTTAATCTCCTCTAACGTGGCTTTGGCTGGGCCACGGTGATCATCCACTGCTGACTGCAGGCAATGCGAGTGACAGAAAACACTCCATCTCTCCACCCTGGGAATGCCCCAGTTAATGTCCGGGTTATGCCTGGCCAGCCAAGTCAGGCCCAGGACCACTGGGGCCGACCGGGACGGCATAATGAGGAACTGAACGGTTTCCACGTGGTTCCCCGATAGACGCATCTGTAGGCTCTCCGTTCGGTGTGAAATCACACCCAGGGTGCGCCCGTCGAGGTCGCGCATCTCCTTGGCTCTCTTGAGTTCAACCACCGGGCATTTCAGGATGTCCACCATCCTCGGGTCAATAATGCATTCATCCGACCCTGAATCCACCAGAGCCGTCATCCTAGCGTTTACCCCCCCCCCATGTCATCTCTCCTGAGACTAGTAGTCTTCTTGGGTTACGTTGGAATGGGATGGTTGGGGCTGGAACAGGTGCGACGTGCCTGTGTCTCTCAGGCTGCCTCCCACACTTGGCCGCTAGGTGTCTCCACCGGTCCGTGTGCTCCGTTGCCGAGAGCCGCTCTCCTCCCAGCTGCAAAGGCTCCGCGCCATCTCTGGCAGGCGCGTCGCCATGAAGCGTTGGGAGGCGGGGCGTCGACGAAGCGCCCCGCGGACGTGGCCGAAACCGGCTGAGCAGACGTCTCCGTTGCCTCCGGTCGTCGCTCCTCCTCCTCCCGTTCCCGCCGTCGCTCCCGCAACCGGTTATCCAACCGGATGGCCAAGCCGATGAGCTCCTCCAGCGTGGACGTCTCGTCCCGTGCCGCCAGCTCATCCTTAATCCGCGGGTTTAATCCCTGCCGGAAAATTCCGCACAGCGTCGCGTCGCAGTAACCACTCTCGGCGGCCAAAACCCGGAAAGAGATGGAGAATTCCGCCACGGAGGAGCCGGCTTGCTGGAGGTCCAGTAAGCGGCTGCCTGCTTCTTTCCCTCTTACTGGGTGGTCGAAGACATTACGGAATTCAGTCAGGAAGGCAGGAACTGAGGCTCGGAGCTCCGGGTTGGTTTTGCTGGCCGCCATCGCCCATAATGCTGCCTGGCCGGACAGCAAGCTCATAATAAAAGCAACTCTGGAGCCGTCGTCCGGGAAGGTGTACGGCTGTTGGTCGAGGACCAGGCTACACTGATGAAGGAACTGGTCACACCCACCAATCTCGCCAGCGTAGCGGGGGGGATGCGGAATATTGGGTTCCCGGAAGACAAGATTGCCTGCTGATTGGGAAGTGGGGAAAACAGGAGACGCTCTGGCAGGTCGTGAGTCTTCCGCGGCCGTGGATTCCGGTCTCCGCTCCATCTTTAAGGTGAGCGATCCAATCTGTGCAGTTAGTGCCGACATCACCTCCTTTAGATCCTGGAAGTATTGCTCGTGCCGGCCGAGCAAGTGTCCATGGCTGGCCAGGACCTGGCGCGGGCTGTTGGGATCTGCGGGGTCCATAGTTGGTCGGGTGATTCTGTCACGGCTTGAGAAGGGCGGACCCAGATGCAGTGAGGAAGGCGAGCCACGGCAGGGATGTGGATAACTTTGATTTAATGTGGCGATAAACGCAAACACAAAATCACGCACACAGGCGGACAAAAATAAACACAAACTCACGCACACAGGCGGATAGCAAACAAACTCAAAATCACGCACACAGGCGGACGAAAACAAACACAAACTCACGCGCACAGGCGGATCACAAACAAAACTCAAAAGCACGCACAGTGGCGGCAAAAAAGGTAAATCATGGGCAGCAGGAGAAAACTTGTAAGACGAGTACAGTCAGGTCAAGAGAGCGGCGTCTCGGGGTAATCACCCGACACTCCTTGCTGTGTCCATCAGGCTTTTATTGAGGTCTGATTGCATGATGGGCAGCAGGTGTATATGGTGGGTGGAGCCCACCAGCTGACCCAAATCATGACAGTGGCATCAATGGCAGTGAATGAGTTAAGATGAAATAAGTAAATTGATCCTTCCTGAATGGCATAAAATGGACTGTATGGCTTCTTCTATTTCTTCAACTATTCGTTTTATATTTACAGGCTGTCTGGACCCCTGTGGCACTATGCTGCCCTTCACAGGTTCATTCTGTTACTACACTCCATATCTGGGCGTTGGGGGGAGGACGATTGTCGCTAAAGATGTCTGTGTGTGTGTGTGTGTGTGAGTGTAGTGCCTTGTCAAGTACACTTGCCTGGTCATGTGTGGGGTCTCGGTAAAGACATTGAAAATGTGTGCACCTCGCTCTAGTGCCTCAAATAACAGCTTTTAAAAGAAATAACAATACTTGGTTGATATGAAAACAAGTGCTGCTAAAGAAATCAAAGTCCGGAGAGCCAGGAGCAGACATTTCTGTGGTGTGGACCAAACGCTGACAATTTGGCTCCATTGACAGGTCCTCGCCACAGAAATGTTTGAAAATAAAACTACCGGTCAGGCCGAAAATACTTTTAAGTAGAAATGTTGGATTTAAGAAACGGCAGGATGAATAGCGTTTTTCTGGAAGATAGCAGCCGACTGGCCCAATAACTAGCCACCGTATCTTTTGAGAAAAAGGCCGCAACAGCTGGCCATGGCGAGGCTTTCGCTCTACGTCCTGCTCTCGTCCTTCTATGGCTGCTTCAAATAAAATAGGACTGTTCATCGTCAAATTGAGGTCAGAGACAGCTAGTCCTCCAAATAAACCACACATGAACAAAAAGGCAGTAAAACCATGTACAAATGTGATCTGTGTTCTTAATCTCACACATGAGGGACTCCCTTGGATTATTTAGAGGTGAGCTAAAACCTCAGTAGCTGCACAGGATGCCAACAGTGACAGTTCCTGTTTCTGCTGGCAAAAAAAAAATCCACCAGGCCATCTGTTTCGACTGCTCACTGTAGTCTGAAGTCATTTTTTTTTTGGCAGTACTTGGTCACCTGTGGCAATTGGTCACGGCCAGACTGTCGAGCTGCCCGCTGGACTCTTCAATTTCCCTGGCCCTCAGCCGCTCCTGGCGGGCCCGGCGCCTTCTCTCGCGGGCCGCCTCCTCCTCGTCATCGTCGTTCCTAGACAACCTGGCAGAGGACAGGTGGAGGAATCAAGAGACCAGAAGCTGAAACGTCAAACTGGTTCAACTCCTCATTTGGACTGTAAATTTCATTTTTGGACTGTACACAGCAAATTGGTCAGTGTTAAATTTCCAGTCTTCGATCAAATACGCTGTCAGCAGTGTCATTTTAACACTGTTTTTGCCATTAATTTTATACAATCTTAGGAAAAATGCTATATTGGGATATATATGTCCTTCTTTAAAATGATCTGTCATTGTTTTTTGAGGGAAGTGTTTTAGCATTAAAGTACTAACGGAATCGGTAATTGGTATCGGGTGACTCGCAATGGTATCGGTCTGGAAAAAGTGGTATCGAACGTCTCTAGTTTTTAGGCTGCTGCAGTTCCAAAGATGGTTAAGGACACCAAGAAAACCAAGTGCAGTGTGAATAGGCTGATTGCTTTGTTGCCAATTATAAACCTTTTAACTCATGTTTTTTTTAATGTTTTTTTTTTATGCTAGGGCATACAGATGGCTTTGATGCAGCCTCTTAAATGAAGAGAATGGTTGATGCAACGGTATTGTATTACAAAAACGGTAGCAGGTGGCAGCAGAGTATAAGAGATCAACCAGGGCCATGTTGCAAAAAAAGCTATTTTCCCCACTATTACAGATAAGTGAATCATGATGAAACAGATAGAAATGTACTTTTCAGTTCAATTACTCATCCATTTTCTCAACTATAAATGTAACCTTTTCCTCTGAAAAATCATTTTAAAAAACCCTTACAGAAATGAGTACAGGGTTCAATGTTGACAATGTTCAATGTTACTTGATGTTAGATATCAGCCACCCTCAACATCCTAAAACATTCAACAGCCAAGTGTTGTTTTTCCGGCCACCTGACACGGGCCAAGTTGGCTCCATGCTTGATCTGCGTCGGCCCGCCTGACCTTTACACTCCCTCCGCTGAGCACACGGCTACCTAACATCACACGAGTGCCTTTGAGCTGGGGCATCCGAGCGTGCCGTTACATGTTAATTGCAACATGTGCTGTGAGCCGCACCAAAGCCGCTTTTGGCTTGATGTGAGCTTTTGCAGCTCGTCAGCTTGCGCTTCCCCTCCATCTCTTTACCTCATGATGAGGAATGTTGTCAAAACAGAGCAGACCAGTCTGTTAACACAAGCGCGACAGTCACGTCAGCTGGCCAATGATTAACCTACAAGGAAATTGTATTGGCTCACATTCCCATTACACTACCGATGCTATATTGTAGCGGTATCCAAACATCACGATATGATAATTTTCACGATATTGTGGGGAAGTTGGCGATATTAAAAAAAGGTCACAATATTGTAAAAAAATAGCTCATACTAAAAAAAAATGCACAATATTATGCTTTTGTACATGACAGCAATGCATATAAACAACCTACAATATCTAATAACACTTAATATTGATGGAATGAAAAACTAATGCATGCACACATTGAGTTCCTCCACATATTGACTCGGTTCACAAGCATATTACAATTCCCTTCATCTGACCATTAGCGTGGATTTTAAACATAAAAGGGCCAAAACATCCCTTTTAAAAATTGAACTGCACAAAAAATTGCCACTAAAGGGTGCTAGAACTGCACAAATGGAAATCAACCTGACTTCTTCTTTTTTTTTTTTAACAGATGTGCTGCTTTTAATATCGTGACATGATGACGACAATATTGTGGCAGTTTTAATATCGCGATATCACGATATTGTTATCGATTCCTACTATATTGTGGCTCAATGTTTGCTAAACTTTTTTTTTTTTTTTTTACAGGATTTTAAGTTGTTCATTATTTTCGACCCAGCAGATTGAGTTGAAGATTGGATTTGGGTGGGCGGGCTGAACAACTAAAGCTGGTTGCCATTTGGACAGTTTTGTTGGGGAATAAGTTAAAGTAATTTTAATGGAACAATTCTTAGAAAATGGTGGTGGTGGTTGGACAGCTTAGTTGGTAACACTTAAGACTTTGGGTTACTTTTTACCCAGCAGTTTTTAGCCTGAGTTGTTTGAAGGTTTAACAACCTTAGCATCAATGCTAGTGTCAGTTAGCTCGTCTATGGTTTTTCTCATTGCATGTTAGTATTAAGCTAAGTGGAAAGTTTGGTGGAAAATTTTGGTGTTTAAGGGAAACTAAAGTAAACCAAAACATTTCCTTAATAATATGTTCTATGCAGCCCCACTAGCCTACTGTGATGTCATGGAGATGAGTAGAAAAGTAAAATCATAAGAAGTTTCACTGTACAATAAAAGAAGCACAAAAACAACTTTCAACTGTGCTTTGTGTACTGGGACAAAAGCTGTAATCTGAAATCCACTTCAACTACCCCTCAATGTACAAAGAACCTAATTAAAATGTGACTTGTGCATGTCACACACACGCACGCACACACACACACGCACAAAACATGGCAAACATGACTGCCTGAACTCCCGCAGGACTGTGCTGTCCCAGAAAACGGCAGCAAATGTCATGAGAAAGAGAAGGAGGCAACAGCTAAAAATGGAATAAAAGAGTCCTTGGCGGCAGGCGGCGACAAACCCAGGGTTCAAGATTCCTTGGTAGGAGAGGAGAACAAACTTCTAAAAGCTGAATTAGCATTCCTGTCAATCAGGGCGCTCACACAACGAGAGCCCCGCTTTAATATCCCATTTTCCTTACTTAGGCCCCAAACTCCATCAGCGTTCTGCTGCAGAGCCTCTTGGAAGGGGGGGAGAGAAGAAAAAGACAGAACGGGAGAGAAATGAAAAATGAGAAAGGTTAAGAGGTGAGCATGATAATAACGGAAAAGGGAATATTCTGCTGATGTCATCACAGGCGGTCGACACCCTTTCCTGCACAGAGTCATTTGTTTAAGCCCAAACTGTTAATGAAACGACACGTCCTGTACAGGAAAAATATACGACCCCCCAGCCCCCCCCCACACACACACACAAAAAAATAAGGGGGGGGATGGATGTGCTTCTTCTAATAGGCACAAGTATGTCTAAATATTTTCCTTGCGGCATAGCATCGCAGTTATGCGAGCAAAACCCATTTAGGGGGGAAAGCCCGGGAGAAAAGACTTTTTCACCCCTACTTGGTAAGAGAGGAAAAAGTAAAAATGCAAGCGGCTAGAGAGCAGGAGGGAGGAACCATGAGGGGAAGGGAGGCGGGGATTGGGCTGTCAGAAATGCTGACCCATTCCCACGCTGGACTCCCTGGACAATTTCCTATCCGAAGAACCGCAGCCACGCTGCCGACTGGCTCACCCATTCTGCTCTCTGGTAGAAATCCCCTAAATCCTCTTATTGAATTCATTACCTCCACCAGGGTTTGATTTCATCACCGCTTGTAATGACAATGACTTTCAATGACAAAATGGAGGCACATCCATGAAGGTGTGGTTTTGCCTTGGTGGAGGTCTGCAGTTATTACAACTCACATCCTGCCCTTCCCATGTCATTTTCACTTTGTGTCAGAACTAAACCAGACCATATTTGGAAGCGGCACACATAGTCAGGGTCATTCTCGGAGGATGGGTGTTATTTCCTCAGCCCTTCCTGGATCGCACAGGTGGAAGGGCAGCAGCGGTGTGTTGCAAACGAAGAGGAAGAGGATGAGGAGAAGGGGTAGAGGAAGAGGAAAGGAGTGGTGTGACATGGGTGTGTGTGAGAGAAAATGAGAGAAAGGGAAGGGCTAGAGATTAAAATGGAAGCATGAGATCACAAACTAAAGGGGGAGTTGAGGTGATGCGCAAGGGGAGGGGCTATAATACTGGGTGGGAAAAGGAGATGAAGCGGATGAGGACATGAGAGACAATGAGAGTGGGAGATGCACAAGTGGAACATCTTGCAAAAAGAGCAGGAGAGCGTCGTGGGATGGAGCGGAGATGAACGAAAAGAAACGCTTCCAGAAACTTCCAAAAAAGGAAAGTAAAGATCTTCAAAATGGGCCCTTGCTATGTTATGCTCAACATAAAATATTGGACTCCATCTCTCTATCTATAAGCAGTACGTCAATATTTAGATAAATCCAAGTGCTGCAGCTGCATTGCGTCCTTTCTTCCATAAATCCGCAAGGCATTCTCCGCAGGCCTAAACACTTTCAGCACTGACCTACATTTACAACTTCATCCACAAAATTGTTTTCATTTATCCCCAACAGTCCATTCTCTTCGTTTCGTAGCATTTCCCTTGACAGCACTGCTTCCACTACAAGGGGATGTTTTGTTTTTTTGGTCCAATAAAAAAATGTCAACAATTTCAATGTCCTCTGATTGGTTAGTCAGTACAAGTTGAAGAGAACTTTGGCAAGCAAAACCCACATTTAACAATCAACATTTGTTCTGTGGTGAGTATAGCTTTAAGTTTTTTAAAGTGCAATTCATGTTTTCAGATTAATTTGTAATTTAACTCATTCACTCAGACATTTTCACTGAAGCAACCCCCTTTGCTCCCAGTTGTTTTACTGGATTTTGACAAATTTTGCAAGCACACAATATTGTGTTCTATTGCTATAAAACCATGGAACCTACCAAAAGAAAGATTAGTTTCTTCTTTCATCAGGAAAAAAAAAGTTTCCGTTTTGCAGCAATTAGTATTAGAATATAGCTAAGTTTAATCATTATTCACAAATCTGTTTAAAACAGTGGGGGAAAGAGCTTTTTGCAACATGGCCCTGGTTGATCTCTTATACTCTGCTGCCATCTGCTGGCCGTTTTTGTAATAACTACCATTGCTTCAAGCATTCACTTCAGTTCAGAAGCTGCAAAAACCCATATGAATCCATCTTTGGGAGCATGGTAATATTTAAAATAGAACGTATTTATACGTTTTTGGGAGCAAATGAGTTAATTACTAACTACATTCTACAAAGGTTCATTCAGCATTGTTGCTCTGAATCAACAGGTGAAATCAAAATATGACAAAAGTACATGAACCCAACACGCTGCCACAAACTGGACTAAGTGCTCCCCTTCTACTTCCTGTAGCTTTGTTCAAGCAAGGGAGGGCAGGTGTGCCGTTTCCTGGTTTGACCTTGATAATTTCACCTCCTAAAAGACGCAGAAGTTCCATAAGACAAGGGAAAAGGCATTTGCTGCACCGATGCTTGCATGCTTTTTGCGGCGACCCCGAGAACGACATCATAGGTATGATGCGCCTCCGTGGAGCTGGATTCCTCTTGGGCGTGATTGGTGGGCTGCTGCTTTTTTGCACAGAAAGTCTCAACAGCAGAATGATGGCTCGTCTAAGGCGCTGTGAAGCGTGATGGCTTTTCACTGAGGTTGAAAATGACTTGGATCAATTGACAGGCTGAGACTGGACTTTGTAGTTGAGTGACTTAGCCATGGCTTTCTTACAACTGGGCCTTGATAGAAGACAGCAGAGCAAAAGCTTGGCTGCATAAAAGCGAATGGGCTTCATCAAAACTTCGGCATCGGTTCCAAACACACTCAACGGTTAATTGAATGGGTGCACTCAAATGTTGCATACAAAGCTTTCCAACACAACAACATGTGGTTTTGACTAGTCCAATCGAGGGAGGTTGTGTAAATATATGCTTCGATATCTTGGCAGAAACGGAAGAAATGTGGAGATGTAATCTTTTTTATTTATTTATTTTTTTTTTTTTATCAATAACAGGAACAGCTTGTCACCTGCCATTTCAGTTATTACTGAAGCATAGCCCGCCAAGTCAAAATTTGATGTTTGCTACTATCCAAGCCATCCAATTTTGGTCTCTGAAAATGTTCCCAACCTCAACTTCAATCATCTCAGCAAATACAGCTCTGATATATAATATCCATATGCTATAATAAATACACAGGATAGCAATGCATGTTGCGTTACAAGGGAGAATTATCCCCTTTAAAGGGGAAGTTACCCCAATTTTTTTGTTTTTGTATGTTCTATGCAGCATAAATGTGGTATTCTGGTTAATATTGCGTTAGTGGTATATGAGTTGAGCAGCAAAATGCAGCCCTTTTTATCCATCTCAGGGAGCGGCCATTTTGTTACTTATTGTCGACTGAAGATGACATCACAGTTACTTAGGTTTCAGGTAATGATCAATCACAGCGCAGCTTCAGAAAACAGGTGAGCTGTGATTGGTCGTTGCCTGAGATCTCAGCAACTGTGATGTCATCTTCAGTTGACAGCAAGTGGTGAAATGGCCGCCCCCTGAGATGGATAAAAACAGATGGATTTTGCTTCATAACTCATATTTCCCAAATTTATTATTAATCTGAATGTTATGTTTAGACTAGTGAGGTCACATATAACATATTATTGTCAAGAAATGTTGAAGGTTGACTTCTTTTTATACTTTGGCCAATTCGACGGATGACCTTGGCTGTTATCTACATCCTTATCAAACTTTTCCCAAGTGGCCTAAGCGGAACTGATGAGGAAACTTTCGTAAAAAAAAACTAAAAAAACTATAAAAGACCTTTGCACATTGTTCTCACGATTTTAAGAAAAACTCTACTTCGAAACTTATGCCCGCGTTTGGCACATTACTGCTCAATCACTTGTTGGAATGGGCTTTAGTCTAATCAATTTTGCCCATTGAATCAAAGGGAGTTCAGAGGGCCTCCATATCTGGGAGAGAAAACTGGAAGACGAGAGGGAGGGCATGATTGAGCGTTCCCACTTAAAGGTCATCACATTGCTTATCTGATTGCTTATCAACCTCTTTTTTTCTCCTTCTACAACCCAGGCTGCGGGGAGACAATGTTTGCCAAACTATGCTTTTAAAAAGACTTCAAGGAGGACTTGAGCTTTTAAAACAACACTGGCGCCGTTCTTGTCCAAATTGGCATCAACATCAGAAGAGGTAACTCTGACAAGCAGCTTCGCTCCGGAACACGGCCTGAGGAATTCTTCCCTAAGTATGAAGATCCTAAATGACAGCGCCCTGTGAGCTGGCTCTCATCCAGCCCAAATCATCATCGGAACACTCAGGGGTTTACCACATTTTGAGACAACATTAAAATCAGGAGTCTTACCGTTCAGCCTCCAGGCGCATCTCCTCCCGCTTCTGCCTCCTCAGCTCCCGGCGCCGCTCAAAGTCCATTTCATCCATGGTTGTACCCTGGGAAGTGACAAAAAAAAGTGTTTTTATTTTTGTGCAAGAGTTATTATCGGCAATTATCGACCAATTTGACGTCATACTAATAAACCAGATAATAAAGAAATCCGCTAATAATTATTGACCAATTTCATGATTGGTGCATACATGGCAGTTGCCAGAATGGGTTTTCTTTACTGTCTCCCCCAAGTGTTACCCTTAGTTTTTTGTTGAATTTTTTAAACATCTCTTTTTGGCAAACTCAAGATGAGTTACTGGTTGTCTTTGAAGCAGAGATATCAACAAAATTCAGCTTCATGTTGCTTTACACAATGTTTCAATGTATTTGTACATGTTAAAGATTTATAGAAAGACTCCAATCTATATTTGTATTCAAGTTAATTGTGCAATCAATTATCAGCTTACTATCGGTTATCTTTCTATACTATCGGTTTATCGGTATCCGTTGAAAATAGCATTATTGTGAATCCCTAATGAAAACTGGATGCAAGGGAGAGAAAAGTGTCCAATCCACTCAAAACGCCCCATCTAAGATAGCTGTTTAAGTCTGTTCTAGAATTGGTTGCAATTGGCCACAATTCATCATGGTGCCAGTAAACGGCGCTGTGGTGCCGTCAACAGACACAGACTGATCATGTTTCCACTTTGCGCTGCTCTTGTCGTAAACAGTGGACTGGAGCAGGCTACAGCGTGTTATTGTGGCACTGGCAGCCATGTTGGGAGTGGAGATGTTCCCATCAAAAGTAATTGGCATGGATATTAGCTTAGCATTGTCGTATCTACCTATCCAATTCCCCCAATCCGTGTTAAACTGAGGTTCCACTGTGCATCGTCTGGGCATCACAGTGAGAAGGAAAAGAATGGAGGACATTGGATAGAAATGGCGGAAGGTCGCCACAGGATGTTAAAACGCATTCTCCCTAAAAATACCCACAAGGGGTACGTGTGCGGCTGGGCGGGGAGACCACCCAGGATCTGCCAGGCCGAGCGTCATCCGTCTATGATGTCTGCTCAACCGCCATGCACATCCAGCGCACGGCTGAGCAGAATAAAACAAACTCTAATTAAGCACTAGATGTGCACTTGGAGTAACAGTGGGGAGCAGAGTCACATAAATACAAGATTTAGGTACAACATGTTGATGCAGAACGAAAAGGATCCGACAGTACCTTCAAGAAATGAGCCAACAAGAGTTATTTTTTTCCTCTCACACCAGTTGCATCTCATCAGCTATGTCTTCTCCAACAGTGCCGCCGACAAATTTCTGCCCCTTCCCCTTCTTGTCCCCCCTCCTATCCCTCAATGACCTCCTTCCGTCTCCCCCTCAAGCCTCTCGTTTGCCCAGCCTCAACCTCCCCCCACCCCCTCTATCGCCAAAGCTAACACTTCCTGTGTTGTTTACACAGAAAAACGCTCTCCTAGGACATGACTCGGCTACTGAGCCTCACTTCCGGTCTTGTTGTCTTCTGTCTGCCTGTTCTCTACGCACTGCATGCATGCATCCATATTAAGGACAGGCAGGATTTATCAGTTGGCTCATTGTTATGGTATCAACAACGTCATGCTGCATTGCGGCTCAGTGTTGAAGCAATTCACGACACGCCAGCTATTCATTTTGTGGGATATGAATTAAAAAGACAATCCGCTTGTTTTACAATTTGGTGGGTAAGCATGAAAGTGTCTCAGAGATATATACCTGACGTGACAATTTAAAATAAATATAAATAAATACGTTCTATTATAAATATTACCATGCTTCCAAAGACGTATTTATGCGTTTTTTATGCTAGAGCATACAGAAGGCTTTGATGCAGCCTCTGACATTAAGAGAATAGTTGATGCAATGGTAGTTATTACAAAAACGGCCAGCAGGTAGCAGCAGAGTATAAGAGATAAACTATGGCAATCTTGCAACAAGCTCTTTTCCCCACTGTTTTCAACAGATTTGTGTATAATGATGAAAATTAGCTATATTTTAATGCTAATTGCTGCACAATGGAAACAGATACAAATATGTTTTTTGCCTGATGAAGGAAGAGACTTTAATCTTTCTTTTGGTAGGTTCCATGTTTTTATAGCTGTTGAACACACTATTCTATGGGCCTCGCAAAATCAGTCAAAATCCAGTAAAACAGCTGGGAGCAAAGGGGGTTGCTTCAGTGAAAATGGCTGCCAGTGAATTGAGTTAATTGCTTAACCACAACATTTTCAATATTGTAATTGCAATTAATGGTGATTAATCACATTTTCTACTTCTGCTTTTACCTTCTTCTACAAAGCTTATCAAAATTGTCAGATATTTACTTAATGTATAATCATCAACTAGAAAGTATATTTACAATCAAAGACTGCTTTCTTTGATCCTCGAGTAGAATTAACTAATTAATTTCTCACTCTCAGGTTTACTGTAATTGTGCCCACAAGCAGCACACTTCAGAAGGGTTTGCGAGGACCCATGGACGGAATTTGAATAATCAATAGATTAATTCATTCTAAAAATATTCAATAGTGATAGCACTAATCTCAACTCTTTTTTTTTTTTAAAATACCCTTCTTATGCAGTATTGTTGTGACGAAAGCCTTTTTAGGCACACAACATAAGCATTTTCGAATGTCGCTGGTATATACGTAAGAAGTGAGACTTTTTTTGTTATGTCTTCACGAGAGAAATATACGCCGAGTTGCAGTGAGCTTTCCGAGCGAATCGATTCTAAAATTATTCGATAGTGACAACACTACTGATGTGCTTTCGCTATGTTGAGATTCGAGTGCACATTTAAAGGGGAGTGAAAGGAACTGCTTTGGTTGGCTATGACTCAAGCCGGGTGCGACCATTCCCACAGCGGTGCAGTCCCCTCTACATTTTGACGGTAAATTAAAAAAGATTCTTTATACTGAAGCTCCTCACTACTCAGTATAGTAAGCACTCGTCTCCTCACTATTATTACACAACAGCCGTGACTGAAAATAAGGAGATATATTTCACAACACTGCAGTAAATCCCTCTATATTTGGATGTTAAGATAGCGTCGTCTGTGACTGTGGGCAAAGGCCAATTAGCGCTGGCCACGCATGCAACCGTAATTAAAACGAGAGCAGAACACTAAGTACAAGTGACAAGGCCTCCAGAACAGCACCAGTCTAATCGCATTCTCCGACATACAAGGGACGCCGAGGGAGACACAGCACATCAGTTACTCCAGAATGTCTCCAAATGAAATACGGTTATGAATTGAATGACTGAAGATAAGGTTGATCAACACAAACGAATCGTAGGGTAAGACTTTACACGAATATGAAATATGTATTTCAGCTGTGACTGTAACTAATGATACACTTAATACATTTATTGAATAAATGCAGTATCATAAGAATCTCAGGCTTTTAAATGGAAAGCACTAAGCAAAGGACCCAGGGGGGAAGCCTCTGGCTTGCATCAAAAGGGCCTCAGCGAAACGTGTATGTGTGTAAAATGGTGTGTAGAACTGGAGAGACCACCCACACTTTTACAAAAGCTAACTGAGGCAGAATGAGAGGAAGAAAAGGGGAAGACGGCGTTCCATACAGTTGAGCAACCTGCAGTGCAATGCTGGTGACATATTTTCATTTTCAACTTCAGACTGACCTTTCACCTCCTTTCTGCTAGAACTTTATTACAGCACTGACCTGAGATATCCGTCCATCCATCCATCCATCCATCCATCCGTATTCTCCAAAAGTCACAGATTGACCACAGTACGACTAACTATGGAGAGCAGGTGTCCAGGTGGAGACAGGCATTCCAGTTATGTGAAATGGGAGTCAACACCAACCCGCCTTCTCCGTCCGTGAAGACATTTCGAAGTGGCAAGTAATGACAGCCATCGTGACCTGCTCCTTCAACAAGTACGTACACAGTAAATTCTGTAGAGTAAAATGGACTCTAGAGTAAAATTTACTCTATTTAGAGTGGGACCAAATAGACTCAGTTTTAGAGTCATATTTACACTTGGAAGAGAGTAAAATAAAGAATTAAAAAAAAAAAGTCACTCAAGGGTTGAAGAACAAACTCACAACATTCATCTTGGGTGACTGCTACACTACCACCTGAGCTATGTCCCTCCTGCAAGAGGAGACCAAAAACATCGACCAAAAAAAAAGACATTGTTTTTGGTCTTGGAGTTAGGAAGATTCCAGCTGACACGAGCGATTTATGAACAAACAGCAGGAGCTGCGTGGCTCAGGGAGTAGATCGGCTGTCTCCTAAGCTGAAGGTCGTGAGTTCGAGTGACTTATTTTTTCCTCTCAATTCTTTATTTTACTCTCTTTTAAGCGTAAATATGACTCTAAAACTGAGTCTATTTGGTCCCACTCTAAATAGAGTCAAATTTACTTTACGGAATTAACTGCGCACAACAACCAAGTGTCGACAAGCTTCCATTGGGCTGAGATACAGTGGTAATTGCGCAGTACTTTGTCATTGGGTCGTTCTAATAAGACGACGGCACAGCAGATAAGGCTGGTGTAGTCGGAGAGGGAGCAAGAGGAGGGAAGAAAGGCAGTGATCGGCCTATTGCATGCCTGTAGGCGCTTCGGATGAACAGCTGTTTTGGCAGAGGCTCCTGAGACAGTTTGAGTTGTGTAAACGTTTTCTGCAGGCATAGTAGTACTGTTGTCTCCTGATAGTAGAGCATAGAAAGCTAACAACATAACAAAACTGTACTTGAGGGTGTCTCTGCGCGTCACTTTCGAACAAATATTAGTCACAAATTAACTTTTTTGGAACACGTTGCTGTTATGGATTCTCTCAGAAGGCCACTTACAACTATGAAACTATTATTACCCATCGCCTCTATTAGGAGCAAGAGATAGCGTGATGAACTCTCAGACTTAAATCGATGATTCTTTAGTAATGTATAAGATAAAATGCAAAAAAGAAAAAATAAATTATGTAATATTTAATACAAACAGCTTCCATCTTAACTAGTTTGGCGTACTGCCAATAGCATAACATAAGCCAAAGAGCTGTCAAAATGAATCCATTAATCGACAAGTGAGCGATAACGAAAATTAATCGTTTGGAGCCTTTTTTTTTTCATTGTCCAAATCCTCTGATTTCAGCATATCAACAGTAATTGTTGATTGATTTCTGTAGTCCTTCATGAAAGACGACTGATTACTGAAGACTGAAAACATTTGCAATCATCTCTTTACATTAAAACGATGACCGAGCTGGTATCAATAGTACAACATCAATCCCCCCCTTTCTTTAATCACTATACAAAATACAAAATAACCACCAATCACTGGTTAAGTCATCAGGGGAAAAAATGCTTTTGTAATACACTTTAAAGAGATATTTGAATCATTGAGCCATTTTCAGCAGTAAAAAGTTCCTATTTTGTCCACAATTAATTTGATAACTTCATTACTTTTCATGTAAAATTAATTCCGTTAAAAAAAATAAAAATTCCCACTTACTGTCAACTGAAGATGACCTCACCTACGCCGAGGAAGTAGATAACGACCAAGCATGGTTCACCTGTTTTCTGGGTTTGGTCAGCAAAAAAATAACCCACTTACTCAGCACATGTGATGTCATCTTCAGTTGACAGCAAGTGGAAAAATCTGTTTTAATTAAGTTTTTCTACATGAAAAATAATGAAGTTATCAAATTAATTCTGGACAAAATATTAACTTTGTACTGCTGAAAATGGCTTAATGAGTCAAGCATCCTTTAATGCAGAATTCAAATGAATCTGATTAGCCTATTAATCGAATAATCAATAGATTAATCGATTCTAAAAATATTCGATAGTGACAGCACTAATTAGCCATGACGGCCTCTAGCCAGAGGCTGAGCAGCACTGTATTTGTTAACACAGGAGACATTTGTCTATAGCATACCTAGGAAGGTAGGTCAAGGCAAGCAAACGTCCATGGGCCATGTCACATGAGCAGGAGGGCCAGATCTGGCCTGCGTGCCTTGCATTGAACACCTGTGCTGTAGACTTGTGAGCTTCGTATGGAACAAGAACGTGCATACATGTGATTTCCATCAGTGCCCACAGTGGTGAGCTTGGAACGCGGTCCGAGTGGTTGCGGTCGTCTCTGCTATGCACCTTCACTCTCGCATGCAGCACTCGGCAGCATGAACACGTTTACAGCGGCCGGCTGGGTTCGGGAGCGGAGGAGCCGCAGATGAGCATTCATGAACTCACTGGAGATTTTGAGACGGCGCGGCCAGAATATTTCCTTCTTTCCATATCGGCCTGCGCCTCGAAGGCCTTCATTTGTCATCGGGCTTTCTCCGCCCTCCACTTAAAAGGATGACATACACATGGGCTGCATGATGTATTGGCTAATCTTGAGTGTGTCTTGTCAGATACATGGCCTATGTGCGTGTTGGCCAGTGCCTGAAGGAATAAATATTGATTTTGGCAGCGCTCCAGCTTGCCTGCAAATTGTCGCAATTTGCCGTTAAATTTTGAGTGAGGTCAGAGAAATTTTCTATATACTTGCGCATGTGTAACTAGTAACTTTAAAGGGATACTTCGCTCATTGAGCTCTTTTTAATAGTAGGAAGATAATATTTTGTCTATAATTAACTCATTTGCTCCCCAAAACGTATAAATACATTGTAATTTTTATGTTTTAAGTTTCCCAAAGACATATTTATAATTTTTTATGTATTTTCATGCTAGAGCATACAAAAGGCATTGATGCAGCCTCTGAACTGCAGAGAACGGGTGAAGCAATGATAGTAATTACAAAAAACGCTAGCAGGTGGCAACAGAGTGTAAGAGATCAACCAGGGCCATGTTGCAACAAGCTCTTTTTCCCAGTGTTTTCAACAGATTAGTGAATAATGATGAAACTTAGCTATATTATAATGCTAATATTTTTTTCCTGATGAAAGAAGAGACAATAATCTTTTTTGTGTTAGGTTCCATGTTTTTATAGCAATAGAACACAATATTCTGTGTGCCTTGCAAAATCAGTCAAAATCCAGTAAAACAGCCGGGAGCGAAGGGGGTTGCTTCTGGGAAAATGGCTGCGAGTGAATGAGTTCATGCGATAACTACAATATTTGTCACTATTATTTCATTAATATCTTTAAAAAACAAATTTTCCACTTCTTGTCGACTGAAGATGACATCAACTGTGCTGAGGAAATAGTTAACGATTAATCATGGCTCAAACAATTGAGCGTTTGTGGAATATGAATTAAGCAGGAAATTCTACCCATTTTTATCCATCTCAGGGGGCGGCCATTTTGCCACTTCCTGTCGACTGAATATTAAATCACAGTTGCTCAGAACTCAGGGAACAATCAATCATGGCTAATCTTCAGGAACGGAGTTGATGCATTTATAGTCAATGAAGAAATATGAATATTTGCTTTGCAAGTGAATTTACAGGACGTGGCCCTAAATGGGCCCCTAAAATTTCATGTTAAAGGGACACAGCTTTTATAGTCTGAGGCTTGAGCAATTTTAGGTGATTTAGAAAGAGGTGGCAAATCCAAGTCCAGTAAAAACCAGGCCACAGTTTGGCTTTAGCCCCTTGAGCTAGCTAGCGAGCCAGCTCCCTAGCTAGCCAGCTCCCTAGCTAGCTCAAGGGGCTCGCTAGCTAGCTCCCCGGTTGCTCAATTACCTGCTAAGGAACTAGCTAGCTAGCACAAGGGGCTAAAGCCAAACTGTGGCAGGGTTTTTACTTTCTTGACCTTGCCAGCTCTGGATTTAGAGAAGTGGGCCCTGCCAAATTGACATTCCTAAACGTTTGATTTTCATCCAAGTTTGTCATCTATTTACATAGTATGACAATACAGTAAAACTAACACACTCATAAAAATCCAGACTATACAGTCAGGCCCATTTTTTTTCTTGGCACTGACAACGGAAGCTTATCCAGTGACTGCATACTATTATGCAGATAAAATATGAAGAGACACTTGAATTTTTTTTTATGATAGCCCGGATAATATTGCACGTATAAGGGAGTACGCACATTCTTTCTTCTTCATCCGTCTACATATGAACGCGGCGGCGTGAAAATCAACCACAATGTCTTCTGTTGTCAACGCCGCAAGGAGACAGCCAAACTCAACACGGCTCGGCTCGATCTCAATACCATCTGCTTCCTGCTCACGCTTTCTTCCAAGCATCCCAAAAAGCGAGACTTCAACCCCGACGAGGACACATCTAGTCGCCGCTGGTGTCGCTACATCACGTGAAATCAAATGCCAAGGGAAAGAAATGCTCGGAATGGGGTGTCATGTGGGATTTGCTGGGAGCTGACCACACACCCAAATCACCCAAAACTACCCCGATTAATCCGGCAGCGGAGGAAAACGAGGAGGTGGAGAGATGTAAAGTTTCCATTCGCTGAGGAAAAATGAGGCTCCTGCATTCCCAGACTGTGTTTCATATTGTATAAGGTCTGGCTGTGTGAAAGTGAATCACAAACACACACACACTTAAGAGCATGAAAATCTCAATGGAATACCTTGGATGCATTGTACTTTGACGACTGCAGGCTGCACGATGCGCTGGGGGATTAACAGTGCGCACGTGTCATCGCTGAATCAGTCAGGCGAAAGATTACATTTCAAAAATCAAAGTGGCATCCAAACAGCAGCTCTTTACGCTCAACACTTCAATATTTTGTTGATAATTCATTGTCAAATGAATGTGACATACAAATGATTTTAGATTTTAGAAGTTTCATGCATACGCTTCAATACAGTAACAGTATAAGCATGTGAGGTGCAGATATTATTTCTGTCTACTGGGGGAGCGCCGTCCACACATACATTATTACATGATTATGAATGTGTTTGCATTTTAGGGCTGCATGATTATGGAAAAAATACTAATCACGATTATTTTAGTAATAATTGAAATCACGATTATTCAAGTGATTTTTTTGGGGACAAAACAAGAAAATGTTAAAACATTTCAAAATATTAAGATAAATCAAATTCTTTGAAACACTATTTAAGTTCCTTTTGAACCAAAAACTATTTAGAGCTGCTTGATTATGAAGAAAATATTAATCACGATTAATTTGGTATTAATTGAAATCACGATTAGGACGATCATTTGTTTTTTGGTAAACAAAAAAATGGTTTAACGTAAAAAAAATTAAAGCAAATACATTTCTTTGAGACATTATAATCATGCAAGTTCCTTTTGGACCAAACAAGATTTATTAAATTAGTTATCTAAAAAAAAGTTTAACAACTAATAATTGGTGACATACCTAATATTTTATTTTTGTTCAGGATTATGCCAATTTTGTAATTGTGGAGTGTAATAATTTAAATTGTAATTGAATTTCCATAAATTGCACAGCTTTAATGCATTTAGTAGTCTACTAGAGTGACGTCGACATACTATAGATTGGCATCAGCCATTAGCCTTTGTGGTGTAGTGGTAGGCTTTCAGAATGTCATTTGATTACTTTGTTACTGTTAAACAAAGCAATTCATTCAAACTACAGGTGGTAGGCTATATTCAATTAGCAAGTGATGTTTACTTTACCGGAGATAATGTACTGGGGAAAAAAAGTAAGTCAACCTTGCTTTAGTGAGGGCTAACTTTCTACTATAAATGTCTCTTTGTGGTCCACTTTATTAAGATTGTCCTAACATTTGAATAGAAACTCCACCTGAGTACACTTCATTGGCACTTTTGTAGTTTAGTTAACCAAACTGTTGCTTCAATTCAATCACACAAATTTACTAAACAGCCTTTGAAACATTTAGATAAACCGCACACATTGGCCAATACTGAATTAAGTGTGAGGATTTAATGCACACATTTAATTAGAAAATCTCTGAGAAAAACAAATGAAACTTGCTTTCCATAAATTTAATTAGGAAACAATTATATGGAAACCAGCTTGGGGAAAAAAAACTATTCTGCAAGCAAGCTTATATTCTTCTACACTTGATGCACTGAATTTGTCAAAGTTATTAACTAGCATGTTGGCTTTTTTGCAACCAAGTGATTGATGGCCAAAGGTTTGAAAATTAAACTCATTAAATGATTTTTTCATGTACTCTGTAACACAACTACAACTTCCAGGAAAGTGCCTTCATTAGGACTAATTAACTTCCTAATGACAAATCCTTGTTTTTGGAAAGCAAAAAGAATGTTGAGACATCATTTTTGCAACGTTTGTTTAATTTTCCACTGATCTCACTGCACGCTGTCACTCGTCACTCAGTCCGTCGTTTTTCTTGTCAAATCGTTCAGTGGGTGAGTGAGGAGCTGCTCTTGTTAATAAACACGTGAAGGCAGCTAAAAACACCTGCGCCGGCTTGGACCGACTGTTTATATGTTCTCCAACAGCACGCTTGGAGCAAAGTCACACTTAAATTGCAGTAAAAACAGCGCGCCAACACACCATATCCATCATCCCCCATCAAGCAGCTCTCGAACAGAACATTTAAAATGCAAATATTTGGTCCCACCAAAAAAATTAATAAATCTAATTAATTCCAGCTGCAGCTTGTCTCACAATGAAGCACTACAGTAAAGCAGAAAGGATGATAAATCCCAAAGGTCAACTGCTAATCCAATTCCCCAAAATAAAGAGCAGCCAAAAAGAGCTAATGCTAACAGAACTCCAGCCTTAATTTAAAATCCTGTTTCATTTAAAGGGTGACATTTGCATTACAAGTTGAATCTCTGTTGCTGATATCCAGAGGTGGGTCGAGTAGCCAAAAATTGTACTCAAGTAAGAGTACCGTTACTTCAAAATAATATTACTCAAGTAAAAGTAAATAGTAATCAAAAAAGTCCCTCAAGTACTAGTAAAAAGTAACTAGTAACTGCTTGAACATAAAGTCGGATTGAGAAAAAAAATGTCATCAGACAGACAAATATATAAAAGTATGTGCAAAGTCTGGCATCTTCAAATAACAAAAAAAAAAACGTTAGCCCAAGCATGCACAATCCATTCACAAAATGTGGCGTAACTCTTAAAGCAAAAGCACCAAGACATAATCTTTCAGTTGACTCTTTCTCACCCTGCCTGCCAGTCCTCAACCAGGGCCACAATTCCTGTATATAAGCAATGTGTCCCCGGTAATGCTCCCATACAGTCAAGCGGAGCGCTTTACCCAAGTCACACAACAAAATTTACAGATTTTAGAATTCGGTGCACCACAAAAGGCGCATTTCATTATTAGGCCCGCCGTCGATTATTAAGAACATTTAAGACTTTTAAGTACGCCTTATGGCCATTAAAATAGGGTAAATTTAATGTATGAAATGGGGGTAACGACTCTAGTGTCGTCCATTATAGATCTACATCTACTCAAGTAAAAGTATTGTATGGTAAAACTACTTCGAAGTATTTTTTTTCAAAAAGTTGCTCAAGCAAATGTAACTTGTTACCACCCACCTCTGCTCATATCATAAACTGTCAACTTTTATAAGGACGCTGCATCCTGCTAAACTGGAAAGCTAAAAGGCATCCAAATCCCTCACAGACTCGGCATGTTTGTAGTGCATCAAAAGACGACTGCTCACTGCTGGTGCTGCTCCATATGACCAAATATGGAAGGAAAACATGCGGCCTTTCCCGTAACCAAGCTGGGAAAAAGGAGGGGAAAAAAAGAAAAGGTTTTCTTGCATGCTGTGTGCATAGCGCGATAGCAGCGCTCTCACACTAACGTCACAGTGGCTGGAGTTGGCGCCCACTCAATACTGCGTGACTGATGGCCACGCTGGACCCACTGACACACACATGCATGTACACGCTACCACTAACACACCCATTATTTCACCGCGCAGACGTTTCACCCTTAGCCGCACTCTGGTAAGCTACATTCCACTCAGTCAAAAAAAAAGAAGTCAAAAGCTCTCCATTTAAATGAAACTGTGCCTCGTGTCTTCTACATGTTTTGACGTTCTCATGTCACTGCAAACATGTCTGTGGACGCTTCACAAGAAGCTTGGATGCCAGTGGTGCAACCACACAACAAAACGATAATGAATCAAATGTTTTCCATGTTCCGACGTTGGTTCTCGTCATGTGCCTCACAGCTTGCATTAGCTTTGACGGCAAGCGAAAAATGCCTGTCAACACTCTGAGAATCAATCTACAAGCGAAAAATGCCTGTCAACACTCTGAGAATCAATCTATTGTTCATATAATGGGCACATAAAGATGAACGTTGAAAAAGTACAAGTTGTTTATAGCAGTAGCCATCTGTTGGCCAGGAGGTTACAAAGCTTCATGCTAAGCTAAGATGCGCTATGCTTGCTGGAGCTTGAAATAGGGACTCACAAGAATACATTGTTTGTGCTAACAGTAGTAAAACCGTATTTTCATCACCATTGTGATATCACTAAATAGAATCATTCATCAAGTTTAATCTAACAAACTAGCATAACTATGATTTCATTCATTTGATCTCAACTTTTGAAAGTACATGTCAACCTGTTCAATGTTTCAGTACTTTTCGCACAACTGTTCAGCAGAACAGGCGCTAAATCCATGAAAATGTCCACAAATGTCCACTTCTATACCTTTATGTGGCTTGTCCAGGCTTGCTGTGTCTCTGTTGCAACCGCTTGTTGACACTTGAACCTCAGCGGCCACCACCCTCTAAGAACATCATGTTTGAAACATCACAATAGCGAGGTATGTACTGTTAATCAATTGTGGCGTCATCTTGGTCTCGTGATGTCACAAAGTAAACAGTATGATGAGGAGGACTGTTTGAAATACCAATATATATACATATACATACATATATATACATACATATATACATACATTTATATATATACATATATACATACATTTATATATATACATATATACATACATTTACATATATACATATATATATATATATATATACATATACATATATACATCCATTTATATATATATAGATATATACATACATTTATATATATACATATATATACACATATATATACATATATATATATATACATATATGCATACATATACACATACATATATATATACATATATACATATATATATACATATATATACATACATATACACATACATATATATACATATATACATCCATTTATATATATACATATATACACATATATATACATATATACACATATATACACATATATATATATATATATATATATACATATATATATATATATATACATATATATATTAGTGCTGTCAAAGTTAAACTCGATTATCACAAAATTACATTAATCGTGTATTAATGCAGATTAATCATACTATTAATCTTGACCACAGATGATCCTTTACTTTCACAGCGGATGGTTACGTAAAAGGTAGCACAAGTTGTGTTAATAAAGTTAACTGCATGCATTAAAGTAAAGCATTTAATAAATGTTTGCGTATGACATTCCGAATATATAATACGATTGAGGTATTTTTTTTTCCATTTTAAATTATGCAAGTAATTACCTGATTAGAAAAAGAGGATGAGTGTGAAGTTGATCAAATAAATAAGTGTCGAAAGAATTAACACATAACAAGTGCTCTTCATATTTGTACAAATTAGTAAAATTCTAACGTGATTAATCTGATTAAAAATGTTTGTAGTTTGACAACTCTAATATATATATATATATATATATATATATATATATATATATATATATATATATATATATATATATATTAGGTGTGTGCCCAGAAAATCGATTCTCATAAGAATCACGATTCTCATTTAGTACGATTCAAAATCGATTTTATTTCAATTGTTTTATACTGTCTTGCCTTTGTCTGTGTGCGCCTTTATTTGGAGCGCTGTTCATGTTGTACAAATTTTGGCCACTTAGGGGCAGTGTGGTTCCACGCGGCCTAATACACTGTTAAGTTGTTGCCACATTAGAGAGTAGAAGGAAAGTCACGATCAAGTTATTCCAATAAAAGTTGTTTTTTTTGCAGTGTGCAGTTCTTTTGAGTGATAAAAGTGCCGCGAGTAGCGCGGTAATAAGCATTAGTGAGTCAGACTGGAGTAGATCATTACAGTTCCTTGCACATCTATAGATTGAAGCAAAAATCATTGTCAATCAAATCATTTTGAATCAAAAATCGTTCTTAACTCTTTGACTGCCAAAAACGTTAAATAACGTTTCGTAAAATCCTATGGAGGAGTGCCAAAGACCTTAAAAGACGTTTTTTTTTCAAAACAGGTGAAACTAACCATTTTCTATTGTTGATTACTCAAAAACGGAATAAGGTAGAAACAAACTTTTTTTTTTCTGATGGAAGATGAGAGTCCAATCTTGTTTTGGCAGTATGTGTGTTTCCATAGTCCAAACACATAATTTTCTATGGACCTTGAAAGATCAGTCAAAATGCTTAAAATCGGCTCGCACCCACGGCATCCCTTTTCTGAAAATGTCTGGCAGTCAAAGAGTTAATCGAAAATTGATTCTGAATCGAATCGCAGACCCAAAAATGGGAATCAAATTGTGAGACATTCAAAGATTCCCACCCCTAAAATATATATATATATATATATATATATATCAAATTTCATGTTTTTCAAAAATCTGTACTTTTAGGCCAGTCTCAAGTATTGAAAACAGGCTTCCTCTCTTTGATGTTGGAATGTTAACGCATGACAAAACATGATGTTTTTGCCCCCCACCCCACGCAAAATTTGATGGAAATTGTCTTTTGTTTGTGCTGCGTTTCTGCTGGTTTGTGCCATAAAAAGTTTCGCTTGTGCTATTACTGTTTTGCAGTTATTATAAATAATTTTTCAGGCTATCCAGAGTTCACCCAGCCCCCCATCTATTGAGAAACAGACCCGAAATGTGTCAATTTGTTTGTGCTACGTTTGTGCTGGATTGTGCAGTTAAAATGTTTGTTTGTGCTGCAACGGTTTTATAGATATTAAACATTTTAGTTTTGTGTGATGATGTCAACCAGCCCCCACGTTTAGTTCAGATTGGAGCCAAAATGGTGCCAATTGTTTGTGCTGCGTTAGTGCTGGTTTGTGCAGTCAAAATGTTCGTTTGTGCTGCGACGGTTTTATAGATTTGGCACATTTTAGCATTGGTGGTGACGCCGGCTGTCTTTATTTGTTTTGGATGCGGTCTATCGAGAAAGTTTGTCCTATGGTACCACGCTCAGTGAATCGCTCGTTTAGTTATTAATTCCATGTAATAACTTGGAATTAACTTTAGTTTTGCATGTTTCTGCGTACTCTTCAAGATCCTGGAATGCCACCAGTTGCAGGATGAACTTCAGGTTAACATTTTACTCTTTTGTAGCTTTTTTGCTAGCTAGGCTACATAAAAACTTTTAACGTTTTCACTGCTCCAAATTACTTTTAGTTCGAGCATCTATCCATCTATTTTCTCAACCGCTTATCTCGCAATTGAGTGCTGGAGCCAATCCCAGCTGTCTTCGGGCATTAGTCTCCAATAACCGTATCATGTATGCATATTTTTGTAAAACGTTTTTCTTATGTTCATTCCTTATTAGCATGCATTAAGCCCATGTGATTATTTGATGAAAGATGCTCACAATAAACCGAAACATCTTGTGTGACCATATCGTCAGAGACAAAACACTTAATTTATATACATGCATTAGAAGTTTGACATGACAGTCTGCAGAAGAAATTAATGTTGGAACAACGATTTAATGTGTCAAAACACACACACGCACACACAAACAAACAAACATACACACAAAATATCAAACAATATGTGTTAATCATTGCTTTGTACAAAACACAGCATGTGGGTAGATCTTTGTGTTATCTGATGCTGCTTTCACTCCGCTTCCCAGGTCATCATACATCTCCCAGGTGCATGCAGTCCTCCTGCAATATGCCACATAATGACCAAGGGAATCCTGGCTCAAGCCTCTTTGAAATGCGATGACCGCTCTCAAAGTGAAGGTCTTCTCTTGCAGCACCAGACTGGATGGCAACTCAAGCAAGGAAACTTGTGCACAACTGCTCCCAAGGTCAGTGTCAATCCACACGACTTCTCCCAGACTGTAGCTGTGGGAAACCGTCCCTGAACAAACAGCTTTTCCCGTACTGTCTTGCTGTTTAAATGTGTCAGGACACTGAGATGGATTTTGGATTGGTCGGAGGCAGGTAGAGTCAGGAAGGTTGAGTCCTTCTTCAGCTGCGACCTGAAGATGAGCCATGCCATAGGTCTGCAGTGTATCAATTTTGGTACACACGAGTGGAACTTCCCTCGTTACAAGTGTGCTTAAACTGCAGAACTGTGAGGAACATTGTTTCTTTAAATAAACACTTGGAAGGTTCCTCATGGCGCTCTCAATCACAGTCGAGATGTGGCAATGTGCATCAATTTGGAGAGCGCCAGAGGTTAGGTTGACAGGTGTGAATATTTCCCTCAGCAGTTCTGCCCTCTGTGAGTACACCCGTTGGTTCACTCCCCATGTGGTCATTGTTTTCACCAGGTGGAGGAACTGGTTCTCACATTTGTTGCTACGAACAGCTTTTTCAAATGAAAAGCTGTCACAAAAAGAACAACACAAGCTCTGAAAAACAGCATCAAATGCACACGTGTTCAGCACGGAGACTTTCAATTTGCCAAGTTTAACAGGCTGCTGATGGTTTCCATTTTTTAATAACTGCACCTTGACTTTTTTACGGCCCACAGATGGATCAACATGCAGCCATTCAGGACAAGGAGAGAGATTTGAAGTCATCTTCCTTTTTTTGGGTGGAACCACTAAGCTTCTCCAGTTTTCCACTTCATTGTTCAGATTTATTGTCGCAGCATCAGATTCCTCACCAGGTTGAGCATCATTTTTAATTTTGTGTTCATCAGTCCGAGTAGTAGTGAAGACATTGTCAGGTCCTGTGACAGTCGTAGCATTGACATCATCCGCCTTATTACTTTTTTGTTTTGCATAACAAATCCGCATGTTTGCCTCAATGAAGGAAAGGTGACGAGCGACAAAGCGGTCAACACCAATGGGTAGGCTGTCATGCTTGAAAAGTCCATTTTTGAGGATGTTGAACTCCGCTTCAACAGCAGCGGACTTTGCAGTGATGCTGGGGCTTCTGAAGAGAGGGACCATTATTCCTGTCCAGAGTGGTAAGTAACTTCCAAGTCCTATTATGTGGGGAATGATCTCAGGGAGAAAGTGGATGTTATTTCTATCCCCATTAGCCATGATGGCAAGTGACTTGCTCTCCTCACAGATTTCTGTCACCCACCGTCGGGCGTTAGTCTGGATCTGCTGATTGGACGCATCGGCTGGTTCTTGTGCCTCAACCTCTTCATCTGGAATGCTGACAATTTCTTCAGCAATTTTAACATTCAGGTACTTCTTGCACTTTTCTGATGGGAGCGGTGCTCCGGAACCGTCATTACCTTCTGATTCACTAAGTGCCACAACAGTGATGGCTCGTAGAAGTTCTTTTGATTGTTCCACACATTGTGACTTCAGAAGCTGTGCTAATGACCTCACAAAGAAATGTTTAACACAATATCTTTTGTTTTTCAGGCAGTCCCACTGGCAGATCATCTTGAGGCAGTGTGCAACATCTACCCTGACAAAACATGGGGGCAGGTTTGCATGTTCATCCCCAAGTAAGACTTTAAAACATTCATTGATGTAGCTCTTCAAGTCAGGATGAGGGGTAAAAGCTTTGACTAGAGCTCCAAGGATGGCCAGCGAAAAATCACTCACGGCTTCTTTTGGAACAGGTGCACCTGCATCAATCCATTCCTTCAGCCACTGCGTGATAGCACAAATATCATGTTTCTCTGACAGCATCTGCACCACGGGTATACTAGAGCCGTTATGCCCTGTCATAACACCCTGGTAAAGGAAGATATGACCCGATGAGCCATTCGGTCTCACTAGCTTTTTAACTACTGAGCCAGTTGCATCAAAACATACTGTTGGTTGACATTTTTGGGATAATGTCTTGTACACATGCATCTGCGTTTGGCTCCAGTAGTGACAGAAAAACGTGTCCAGTCCAATGTCTTTAATGCTACCACTGTGAGGTGCACTGTACTTAAGCAGCTGCAATGACAAAATGGGGTTTTTGTCACCTAACGCCATGTTATTTTTCTCCTGTTTAGCCTTGCGCAGGGTGGCCAAATTTGGGAGATGGCTTTGCTCAGGATCTCCGAAGTCCATCAGTTTCTCCGCATGTGATGCCCGCCATACATGTGGTTCCATCCTGCCCTCAACGTGTTCTTGAGCTATCTGCGCACGCAAATGACCTGGCATGAAGCGCTTTGAGCTGCCAGTGTGCAGGGAGTCATCACTGTTCTTAATGTAACAATTGAGCATCATTGGACTATTGATTTTGGGTTTTTTGTCACAATTAATGCTGAGAAGGCCGTGACACTCCTTGCAGTATCCTCTGATTTCAATATAATTGTTTGTGGCTAATGGAAAGACCTTGGCTCGTTTAAAAACAAATGTGCAAGGAACTTTTACTGCTTTCCAGATTTGCTCATTTATGATGTGGGTCCAGGTGCCAGGCTTAAAAATTTTATATTTTCTTTCTTGGGTTTGACAGTACTTATCTTTGTATATAGCCTTTTCTGGAATAAATTTTCTCCACTTGTCAAAAGGCACTTGAATCTGAAAGGACCGTTCAGGGAAAAGGGGCTCTGATTCTGAGCCCGTGTGATCGCTAGTTTCAGGATCAGTTTCAGCTTCAAAACCCAAAGCTGACCAGACGTTATGTCTGTTTGTCTTAACAAAGGTGTATATAGCCTTTGCAGACATCTTTTTCCCCAACTTCTCACTCAGATCCATCCACACAGTGTCTTTTGGAGTGGCTATGTTGCCGTTTTGGTGTATGGCCTCTTTTGATGAGCAGAGAACAGCAAAAATTGAGTCCTTGTCTACTGCTGGTTGTTTGGGCATCTAGTTTAAGGATAAATAAATATAATTAGGATGCATTACTTGAATAATTTTGCCCTTGGCTGAAAAAAAAACATAATACACTCCCAGGACTCCAGACTTCTCCTAAATGGTGGCATTTTGCCCCTAAAATTTGAGACAGTACAACTAAATAGATTATTTTTATCAGTAATATAGAAATGGATGGATGTGACAATGAGTAGAAAAGTGAAATTTCAATTTTTGAAAATAGGGGGGGGGGGGGGGGAGTACTTCTGGAGCCCTGACTGTGTACTAAACTTCAGGTGCTTGGCTTTCAATCAAGTGTTTTTGGAAATGGTCTAGAGCTCAAGTTCGGTCCTCGAGAGCCTCTATCCAGCCTGTTTTCCATGTTTCCCTCCCGCAGCACAGCTGAATCTAATGATTGCTAATCAGCAAGCTTTGCAGAAGCCTGATAACGATCCTGATCATGAGTCAGGTGTGTTAGTGGAGAGAAACATGGAAAACAGGCTGGATAGGGGCTGTCGAGGATCGAACTTGAGCACCCCTGGTCTAGAGTCTACACCAGCTGTTGGAAATCCAATGCAATGAGGTGCTTGTAGACAAAAATAGAAATATAAAATAGTATACATCATTAAGCTATATTATGAATTATTATTAAAAATTACGTTTTCCCTACGAGGTCAATGCAGTTGCTAAAGTGTCTACATGTGAATAATGTCATCTAACTAGCTAGTGGGTATAAATATTTTCAGTCGTTTTGCACTGTAGACATTACTCTGAGTCAGTGATGCCTTTCATTATTTACATTAACTCATTTTGTACACATTTTACTTACATTGGTGGATAGATGAAGTAAAGCTTGAAACTTGAAGTTAGCAGGCAGAGTTTCAAAAATGGACCAAAAAGACGAATACCAACCATCTGCGTGAATACAGTTTATTATTTGTACACGTGCCCATGGTGGGGGTTAGGGGTACACTGAAAAAAGTGTGTTGGATTTGTTTTTTAAAGAAGAAAAAATGGACATTGGTTGCACACATTAAAGTTATGTTTTACCAACATGAATATTGTGCAAAATAAAATATTTATCTTGTCAGCATAACTTCTCAAGGTCGACTGTTGTGTCCATTTAGAGTTTTTTTTTCTTCTACGTGCTAACAGCATAGAAACTGAAGGAATGTTTTTTTTGTTTTATTTGTTTATTATGTACTCGGGATTAAATTAAAATGGACAAAATTGTCGGTATGAAAGAAAAAGCATATGTAGTAAGTTAATGAAAATCTGACTTCTGAATTGTGTTTCAACAGAATTATTTTAGTAAAACAAATGCACGAGAAAGGCATGGACAAAAATGAAGGTATTTGTTGCACAATGTTTTGAGGCAATCACGGCATACAAATGAACTTTTGTAACTTTCATTGAGACTTCGATCTGCACCTCTCAGCAGTTGGGCCCACTCTTGATCCAGTTATCACAGATTTGAAGGTTGCTTTGTCCAGACGTCGTGTTCCATTGCCTTCCACAGCTGCATGGTTAATAGTAATAATAAGCAGCACAGGCGACGTGGCTTGGTCACACAAAACCTCACTGAGTGTGGTAGGCTACTATGAGACAGGCCGCATCCAAAACAAATGAAGACAGCCGACGTCACCACCAATCAGACTAAACTAAATGTACCATATCTATAAAACCGTCGCAGCACAAACAAAAAATTTAACTGCACAAACCAGCACTAACGCAGCACAAACGATTGGCACCGTTTTGGGTGCATTTCGAAGGAAATGGGGGGCTGGATGACATCATCATAAATTAAATATGCCATATCTATAAAACCGTCGCAGCACAAGCAAAAATGGTAACTGCACAAACCAGCACTAACACAGCACAAACAATTGGACCCATTTCGGGTCTGTTTCTTAATAGATGGGGGGCTGGGTGAACTCTGGATGACCTAAAAAATAATTTATATTAACTGCAAAACAGTAATAGCAAAAGCCAAACTTTTTATGGCACAAACCAGCACAAACGCAGCACAAACAAAAGAGACTATTTCCAGCAAATTTTGCATGGTGACAATTTTGGAGGTACAAGGTTTTGGCCCAATGCCAGTGATATATAGTTAAAAATGTCAAAATCTATATTTCGAAAAAACAAAACAGGAAGATCAACGTTGGTGGGGTTGAAGACAAACATTACAATGACATCAACAAGCTCCTTGGGGCGTTAATGTGATGTCTTTAGAAGTCTTGTAAACAGCATCATAAATAAGTAACAAGGACAAACAGAGGCTTGTCTTAATACACTAACATTAAAACCAAGTTCCAAACTGCTGCTAATACAGTGAGAAAATCATCAGTAAGAGTAAAAAAACTCAACTTTAAAGCTATTGTGGCTTTTGTTGGCTTCCTTTCGACACCTGCCTTGTGTCAGAATAAATGGGACCCTGCCAGGAGTCTGCGTCTCCTCAATGGGACATTAATCTGCTACTAGTGAGTGGGCCGCGGATGCTGGAGTAACCAGGCACTGATATATGGTGGGTTTTAAACCAAGCACTGCTACTGCCAATGGACGATGGAGTTTATTCAGCTGACGACAGTATAAAACAGAATCCAATGGAAAAAGATTCAAAGCGAATGAAACACAAACAAACTCCGCTAAGGACGAAAAATGAAACTCTTTGAGGGCTGTATGTTTTTGTCTCATAACCAGGCAACAAAAAGTATCCGAAGAATGCACAGAAGCCACCGAGATGGCACAAAGGGCTCAAATGAATATGAGGTCATTCCAAGACATGCTGGAAAAGTGAAAATTCTGACAACATTCGCGACATACTTCCTGTAAAAGCCACCTTTCAGACACAGTGGATGGGAAGAAAAAGAGACACAAGCGGCCGGATGATTTATGTCGCCGCAGAGTCAAACCACACAGGAAGAACATCTTCCCATCATACCTTACATGGAAACATACATAAGACTGAAGCATGATGCAATGAGTCACAAACACTGGAGGAACTCGTAAACATGACAGCTGAGTGCAAACCTGCAAAAGAAGAAAGTCATTTGCACGGAGGACATATTTGTTTAAATGTCCCCAAAATGTCATAAATCTTCATCTCTTCTTGTCTTGTTTTAACACACGTCACTAAATCACATGGTGGAATGCCATTTTTTTCCTCTTTTTTGTGCTGCGAGGCTGCTTTTCAAGGGTATTACGTGACAAGGTATTTTTCAAAATAAGGGGCTGCATTCCTTGAGAGAGATAGGAGGGGATTAAGGGGCGGTTTGGACCCAGGATGGGGTGGTGGGGGCGAGCAAGATGACTGGACCGAGAGGCGCTATTGCTCAAAGTGGGCGTAGCGAATGATCCCAAGACGCTGTTTGGAGTTTGCTTGGATTGACAATAGTGACATCATTCTATAGAATTACACACAAAAATCCAGTTTGTCACACTTTCTCCGTCAACGTACATTGCGCTGCTCATTCTGGTGTACACCTTGGCCCCCTGGGGGCAGTATGAAGACACAGCTCCTCTCGATTCTCAGTCAGTAATATTTGTCACTATGCACAATGCACAGAGAATAAAGAATATGTGCCTGTGAATATCATTATCAGGGGTGTCAATATTAGTGCGTTCAATTTAGTTAATTTAATGTTCCTTTAACAGCACTGGTTTTTTAAACGTGCGATTAATAACCGCCCCTTACATGGAAAGCCTGTACTGTAATTCCAGTCGCAATGCAACACGTCCACGTCAACATTTAGCAGTAATAAATGTAATAATAATGCACATATTTGTGGAGACTGGGGTTATGTTGTATTTTACAATTTTAAAAATGTGCAGAATTTCACAAGTTACTTCATGTTAGAGATTAGATAGCTCTAGGAAAAGAAAAATGCACTGAGCTGTCATCAATGTCTTACAAATGCAATTATGCCATCTAGTGGTAGAAAAATGACCTCAACACAAATCAATGTTTTTTTTACAGTACAGTACATCTTTTTAATTTTAACTATTAAACTATCAATGACTAAAAGATGAAGCCATATTTCTATTAGTTCAACATTATTTTTCACCTTTATGTTAACAAGAGTATAAAAACTTTAACTTTATTGCACATTTAGAACAGATATAAAATTCAAAGTCATGTGATTGATTACGATTGAAAATTTCAATAGTCTGACACCCTAAATTATTATATAATCTGCCAACATCCAACATGTGTTCCTGGATTGTTTGTGGTCACACAATCTCACACAATCATCTATACAGTACATTCATCTGTACATACATATGTATATATATATATATATATATATATATACATATATAATGTATATAGATGCAGAAAAATATGTATGATTACAGTGCAGTCATCAGGAATCTTGCACGATAACGAATGAATACAAATACCACCACACTTCTCGGCCGCATCCCTCGTTTGTGTCCTGCCCCGTGATGCATGCCATTCCCATCTATTCCCGTCATAGCACAATAGACACTATCTAGTGAAAACAGAGTGCAGCCCAAAATGAATTGAATGGGCCGATAAGTTCTTTGAATGACATTGAACCGCATTGAACTACGTGACTTGTGTGCTGCATAAGAGCGAGCCAGTAAAACTGGCAGCAACACACTTGGGCCAGAAGGAATGTAATAGGAAAGTGACGCTTTTAATGGCAATACTGGACAAGTCAGCAGAAAATTCTGGGGTGTAAACCCATCAAATTCCAAGTAGAGCTCAGCCACCCTGCTTGACAGCGAGAAGCAAAAATGACACACCTTTGTTGAAACAGCTCATCCATTTTGTCTTAGTGAGAAGAGAGCTCACTTCTTCATCCAGAAAACACATTCCAGTCGTGTCATAGCTAAGGTTCCTTTCTGGGCGAAGCTTTATTAGCTCCATAGCAGCTTGTGTGCATGGCTGTGCCGCTTGTTATTAGAATGGCAGGTAGCCAACAAATGTCCTAACAGTGGTCAATGATAACGGTCCTTCTTTAATTGCAGGGTATTCAGATGTCACCCTATACCACAGGTGTGTTTTTTCTACTCATTGTTCCAGACAGTTTTGTGGACAAAGTGACCAGCAGTGCAAGGACTGGATACCCCCACATTCACATTTATGGATGAAATTCCATTAGAAATAACAAAGCTCTCTTTCTCTGCCTTTTGTATCTTCTGCCCGAAAACTCGGAGGCCAGTGAGTTCATGTCATTCAACGGCCGACTGAGGCGCGTCACACAATTTCGCTGGTGCCATTTCATCACTAATATGTGTGTGCTAATTTTAGACTACAGCCTATTAACTCTTTGACTGCCAGACGTTTTCAAAAACGGGTTGTCGCCAGTGCCAGCCGATTTAAGCATTTTGAGTGATCTTTCAAGGTCCACAGAAAATGTTGTGTTTGGACTATGGAAACACACATACTACCAAATGAAAGATTGGACTCTCAGCTTTCATCAGAAAAAAAAAGTTTGGTTCTACCTTATTCCGTTCTTCAGTAATCAACAATAGAAAATGGTTACTTTCACCGAAATTCTCTCTTTTGAAACAAAAAACGGAGAAAAAGAGCTTTTTGTGAAACGATGTTATTTCATGCACTCTAGTGAATTGTACACTTCTTTTTGTCCATGAATGATGCCACAAACACCTAAATAGTGCTTTACTTCTGTAAAACGCTTTCACCAACAATGAAAAAGTGTTTTTTGATTGCAAAATACGTTTATTTCCATTCAACAGTGTAACAATTTGACAAAACAATTTCGCAAACTATTTACAAATGTGTGCAACTGTGGTACTATTTACAATTATGTGGATGTTTCAAATACAGTTTTTCCTTTTGTAACGCTCTCCTGCGTGCAAGGAGACGCCAGGACTCGCACATCAGTTTACTTTCACTTTCACATTGGTCCGTTTTGCGTGCAAACGTTACACTTTCTTGACGGCCTTTTTTTCCGGGAAATAAAAAGCAAGTAGCAGACTGTACACACTTCCTCCGATGAATATGCATTGGACTCGGGGCACTCTCCGTCGTCCGATCGAACGTCCGCCTGCGCGTGCTCGGTTGCGCTCCGCGTTACGACACCGTCATAGCCGCCGCGTCAGCGGTTCCAATTTCGCCGTCAAGCTCGGATTCACCTTCATCATCATGGATATCAATGTACTATTTTAGCGTTGGTCGATGCCTTTCGTCTTGTAAGTGTAGAGCTGCTTGCAAACGCTCGCCATTGCCCGTTCCCTCCTCCATCTAGCTCCATCTAACGTCTTCTACTGCCGCGTCAATGCTTTCCAACCACGGAGTCACCATCATCTTCATCATCGATGATGATGATCGTCATCAACAATGTGCTTTTTTAGCGATGCTTTTGGTCTTTGAAAAAAACGGCTCTGGCGTTAGCTCCTCGCGACCGGCCGCCATTTTTCCTTTGTTTTCCATTCTGATCTCCTGCTCAACGCTCTAGCTCCGCCTCTACTGACGCCCACCCGATCTTGTCAAAAGAGAGTCATCGCTGCCCTCTAGGGGCCAAAAATAGTCATTAGGCTCAAGAAACCTGCTTGAAACTTTCAGGAGAGCTCCGCAAGCCTTCACAGCACCCGTTTCAAAAAAAAAAAAAAAAAAAATGGGAGGACGTTTTTTAACGTCTTTGGCGCTCCTCCGTAGGTTTTTGCAGAACGTCATTTAACGTCTTTGGCAGTAAAAGAGTTAAGACCATGGAATGCCCAATCATCTTTAAATTCCATTAGCATGATGTGGTATTTACCATTAAATTGAGGATAAAATTCAGCTTTAGAGGTTAATATATGTACGGTATTTAAGCCTACTAATTCCTAAATTTATTGGAATAACACGTATCTCAGACAACCGTGAAATTGTAAATAATTGAGCGCCGCTCTTCGGAGGCTGCTCGCTCCGCCGAGGTTGTTGCTGGCACTTTTTTAGCTGATGGCATAACTGGAAATGAGATTTAGTTCACAAAGCAGCACAGCTAAATGGTAAGAAAACCAAAAGTGTAGTTCAGCCCCCCTCCGAGCTGTATCCACGGGGGGGTTAGTCCATCTCACCAAAGTGCCGTCTCCGTCTGGGTTAATTTCGCTCTCAAACGCACGCGGGTGCATGCCAGAACTGTCTTAAACACATACACAGGCACCTTGACGCATACATATTCCTCTCCAACCACCACCCACCTTGTGTTTATGTTGACTGACTGCTATTTCATTTCAGGCCAATCCGGATCCTCAGTGCCCAGTTTGGCTTGGCCGGTGTACCATTACTGGTCATTATTATGTCTAACCTGGACTAATAAGGCTCCATTTTCCAAGCTGCTCTCCCAGGTGGCTGTCACAGGGCTGAGTGGCGATGTCGGAATCACAATCTAACTCAGGCACACTCAGAAAATAAATGGGATGCAAGCCAGATAGAGAAAACATTGTTGAGTTGTGGGTGCGAGTGCATTGGGGAAAAAAATAAAATAAATCAAATTACTTTTAATGAGGCTACTAATTTCCCACGATTGCGCTCTATTGTATGTGTGCCCTCTTCAACATGCAATCCAATGAACCTTGAATAAAAAGCTGAAAGCAACCTCCATTACCCGAGCTGAGTCCAAAAACAACAATATGCTAATGAGTATTTTTCAATCAAGCCAATAGAGAAGTAGAGTACCGATAAACTAGTCAAACTGCAGTGTCCGTATTTGCTTTGGACTGATGCTGGGACTTTTTGAGCTGATACCAAATATTTTAGGTCGTTAATAGCGACAGAGCAATTACATGGCGATTTGGATAGAGGTCATACACAACTTGTCTCGACTTCAACCCGTTTATATGTTTTAAATCTCCTTTGCGTGACATGTGCCATCTTTAATCTGAAGAGAAGAAGCCACTAGTCTAAATGCGGCGGCTAATTAATCCTTACCTCTGTTCTGTTAAGACGTCATGCTCAATTTGTGTACAAGCGATGAGTACCGGGTAAATACACTCTGACCTTGTTATTCCTGAAGAGCACACTGTGGATGGGAGCCACAAATGAGGGACAAGGTCT
This sequence comes from Vanacampus margaritifer, assembly GCF_051991255.1. NCBI lineage: Eukaryota > Metazoa > Chordata > Actinopteri > Syngnathiformes > Syngnathidae > Vanacampus > Vanacampus margaritifer. The sequence continues at coordinate 6,186,144 of NC_135446.1, forward strand.
TTATTGGATTTGTTAATCACAGAATTCATTTGTTTTTTTGTGTGCTTCTGGCTTGTTGAAAATCTGAGTGGACAGAAGCCTTAAAGCCGAAGCGTGAGCCACCGAGTGGGTTAAACTACATTAGGGCACATCATATGAATCAGCCCTTCGTTTAATAAGTACCATTTGGCTGTCACCTCAGTGGCTATAGAGCCGCTCTATTACAGTAAAGCCCCTCCGGTCCAGGGCTTGGGTTATTCAATAAAACCTGACTGAGTGTTTCTTCCAATCACCACTGGCAGGCCTCTGATGAGGTAAAGAGATCTCCCACGCCAACCTCAGCCTTTGCACAGCACCGTCTGATTAAAATGGTTTTCTGAAACCATATTTTTGTTCTCCCTGCGCCCTTGCCAGACATGAGAATAGAATGCAGGGAGACAAAATACAAATGATCCAATAGACGGTGAAATTAATCCACAAAAGCCACAAGATCTTATCTGAACAGGACAGAATCCATCCTGAATTTCTTAGAAGCTGAATCCTAAACAGTCCAATGCCCATCATCTGATACATGATGGGCAACCGTAGCTCATTCCATCTATTTTTCCAACAGTGTGCCTACCTTCACTTTATCATCTAGCATTTTTGATAGCAACTTTTACATATGTATGCAAAAAATGCATGACCAGAACTGACTGTGCTGTAATGCAAGTCTTTATCACAATCTGGTTGGCTGCTGCCACAAAAAGGACAAAACCCGACTGCAGCAGACAGTTGGTACCCCCAGACTCACTCTTTTGGGCTTGCACGCTGCAAGGACCAAGATAAGGGCAGGCACAATTCTCTCTGACCCTCCACATCCTGGTCACCACCTCTTTCAGCTCCTTCCGTCTCGTAGATGCTATCAAACTATACACACTAAAACCAGCAGACGTTCAAATAGCTTCTTCCTCTCTTGCCATCAATTCCCTGAACAGCTGACTCGACGTATAGAAGGACTTTCTGCATCATTGCACATTCAAAATTGTATCACAATTACTGAGCAACTGGCCACTTTCAATGATGCAACAATTGTAATTAGAGCACCAATGGTCACTATCTTTGTTGATGACTGCGCATCATTTGCACAACTGTTATTGGTAGAAACTCTCTGTACATTCATGTCAGGTTACTGTCCTACTAGTGTCGCTCATACTGAGCGGAGGCAAATTCTTTATGTGTTTTCACAATCACATACTTGGCCAATAAATATGATTCGGACTGCAATGTTGAAATGCGGCGCTGGTATCCATGACTACATTTACATGCAGGCAATAACCCTTTTAAAACCTGAATATTGGTTTTATAAGGCCATGTAAACACGCACAATAACCCAAATATGCGATCCCTGGGTTACCTTTCATAACTTTGCTCAAATAAACGCATTCGGAATATTTCAATTGAACGGCGCATTGTTTTTCGCTGTGCGCATGCTTTCTATCTTCTTTACGTTTTCTTTGCTTATTTGCATTCGCAATGAATCTCGGTCTTTCTAGTAACGAATTGTATGTGCAGCTATGTCCCACTCACTAAAGGAGCTTCACTTGATTACATTGATTTCTCTGTGGCGTTTTAACGTTATTTTGTGTCTCTACGGCGAAAAACGCCACAGCTTGTGCCTACTATACAAGTATATAAGTCCGTTCTTCTGGCGTGTACCCCGCCGGAAATACTCAAGGCGGTTGTAAACAAACATGACGCTTGCAGCAAAGAACCACACTTCTGGAGCGAGGAGGAAACCGACTACGGTCTTTTATTGACCGTAGAATGTTAAAAGCGGAAAAGACGTTGATTTACATAATTACGTTGTCCGTGCATCACGATCTGAACGGGATATTCCAATCGAACACGAATGAGCATGTAAACGAGAGTAGCTCTCTCCGTCACGCATGTAAACAGGTTACCGAAACCGGAATTCTGGCCTTAACCCGAATGTTGACTGCATGTAAACATAGTCCATGTCTAAAAATCTAAGGAAGGGCTCACTGGGGATTTGCCTGAACACACTCTCCATTTGTTTGGGGTGTTGATGGAAGAATGGCTCTGCTTTTGATCTTCACTCTTAATCACTTTCACCGACCCCCCCGTCCTCGTCTCAACAGGGCAGTGACACGTGAAGTGGAAAGTAATGGCAACAGCGGAGTGTCTCCGCCGCCAACCCTGTCGGTAAAGCATTCCTGAGCGATCCTCGGAGGCTCGTATGCAAATCTATGTGAGTATGCTTCTGATTAGGAGGTACAAAAGACTACACTCTATAAATGTGCTCTTAAAACAATTACCACTACTCCTGACTGCAACTCGGCATGGACCCCAGCTGCTTTACGTATTGGAGACGTACAATACATGCATTGACACCACAAAGTCTGTCCATTCCTTGAATCCTTCCGGTGTAAGACCTTACACCGACAGGACTGACAATTTTACATTCATATATTCACATTCCAGATTTGTGCTGAACTAATAATAGGAATGTCATCAATATGCCCAGCGGCTTGCCTCAAACTCTCTGAAATAACAACAACAACCTACAGTATATTCAAACTTGGGCTGAGTCAAACTTTGCACAGACTTCCCACTCAAGTCAGGTTTCTCTGTTGTTAGTACAGTTATACAGGAAATGAGGAAGATGCCTTGGTTTGTACCAATGTTTTCCGGTAAACAAAGAATAGTATTTCTTGTGGCTGGGCAATGAACCAACAAAATTAACACCATTAACACCATAAGTCACCCAAGACCCTCTTACCATCCTAATTGCACTAATCGGCTCTTCCTGAGTGTTTAAGGAAATATGATAACGTTTGCAAATCCATCATGATAGTGTCATATTTGTTTAGGTTGGTTAAAGCGCAAAAGAGAATTCAAAATGCTCTCATTTTTGAAGTTCTTCCAAGGTACACAAGCAGACGTAAAAGTCTGCTTCATGTGCATATCCATTTAAGGACAGGGTGATTGTTTTTATGTGTATGATGTCACTCCTCGCCGCCGTTGGACAAATCTCATGCGTTATGGCGGCCGTCCAACATGTAGTTCACGCTAGCCAAGCAAACACACACACACACACACACAGACACACACACAGACACACACATAACCTCCGTAAGCCACCAGCACAAATCCAGCAAGCCTATTAGTGACCCACACAGTGGCCTGTCTGTCCCTAACCCCTCCAGCGGTCTTTTTTTTCCTTGTGCGACTCAGAGCAGTTAACCTTGCTCGCTGTGTAAACACATGACCACACTGATCATGTGTTTATACTCAAAGGTATTTTTCACACACACATCCCTGAGATTTACCTCATCCTATTACAATCCACACTCTTTAAATTCCCCATCATTCCTAAAATATGGGGTTTAAAACATTAATGACAGTAGTGTTACTTTCGTTAATGACAAATAAAGAAAAAATATTTTCGTCAACACACATTTTTCCCCCGACGAAAACTAGACTAGACTAGACTAGACCTAATTACTAAACAATAACTAAATCAGTATGCATTTCCATCAACTAATGAAGACAAGACGAAAATGTATTTCGTTCAATAAAAACTGGACTAAAATCTATGGACATTTTAGTTCATAAACAAAGACGAGAGGTAAATATGATTTAGTAAAATGCTGTCCCTGCTAATCTGTCACTGTGACACTGTCATGTGCCACACACCCTTTCAAATTTGCAGCTAGCTAACACATGGGACAGACAAAGAAGTGGATTCACTTGAAGGGTTAAAAAAGGAAGTAAATTATAGTTATAACGTAACATTAATCCAACGGCTATAACGTTCCAACAATAATGTTAATCCGGCCGCTAACTAATGCTGGCTAATTTACTAGCTCATAGCATGGAGCCATCGTAACCACTTGTTGATATACTGCAATTGTGTGTCAAGTTTTTGTTAAAAAAGATGAGAGAATTTTTTATGTAAAATAGTTTTTGATCTGAAATGTTCACCACGTGCCTGGGACAGACAAGGAAGTGGATTCACTTGAAGGGTTGAAAAAGGAAGTAAATTATAGTTATAACGTAACATTAATCCAACGGCTATAACGTTCCAACAATAATGGTAATCCGACCGCTAACTAATGCTGGCTAACTTACTAGCTCATAGCATGGAGCCATCGTAACCACTTGTTGATATACTGTAATTGTGTGTCAAGTTTTTGTTAAAAAAGATGATAATTTTTTTTATGTAAAATAGTTTTAGATCTGAAATGTTCACCACGTGCCTCTACCATTGAATGTGATTGAAACTGGACTAAAAAAGACTAAATTTAAAAACGGCGGACAAAATTAATACTTAATGACAGATTGGCCAAACGTGTTTGGTTATGGGAGGCTGGAGGGAGAATGATTAGAAAATACAAGGAAATATCCATGTACAGAATGACATATATAGCATTTGTTCTTAAGCGGAGTATGAGAGTTTAAAAAGCAAAGGTTGTAATGGTGGGGAAGGAGAGGAATGGCGGGAGTAAGTTGCTTCCACAAAGTAGAGCCGTGCACGTCTGTGGTCCCGCTGGGAGGATGCAAAAGGAAAGCACAAGGCCAATCAGCTAACAGAGACATTTCCTGTGCTCGTTTTATCAGATGAGAAGAAGCCCAAAGGCTAACTGTTCCTGTCGAAAACACTGTACATTTCTCCCAATAACCTGCTTTGGGGAATGAATTTGCATCATTGCGGGATGACATCAGAAGCGGCGCTTTGGAGAACTGACCTCACTCTCAATCAATCATCCACAAAAATGCCATGAAATGTGAGGAAGAAAGTATTTTATCTTTTAAGATACAAAGCAACGCTGCCTTGCTAAGATTAAAAACCATCACCTAGTAAAAAACAAAAAACATAAAAAAGGATTACAAATGTCTTTGAAACTTGGCAACTGGCGGCGAACATGCCAGTTACCAATTCCGACATGGCATGCTGCTTATTAGGCAATCTGGCTCGGAGTGATAGCGTTTTAAAGGCAGAAAAACGACATGGATGAAAGGTCGCTAGTATTTTCAGAGTGTGGCTAAAGCCTGCGGAAAGTCAAGCCTCTCAGGCCTACCTGATGGTTGGTTCAGGCCTAAGAACAAAAGTGTTCGTCTATTCCAAAATAATTTTCTTCAAAATGTAGTTCGATTAAATGATAAATGGTACTTCATTATAGCGCTTTTCAACCTTACACGGCCCTTAAAGCGCTTTATATTCGACTACTCATTCACCTACGGATGACGCAGCATCAGGAGCAACAGGGGGCTCATTATCTTACTCAAGGACACTTTGATGTGGTCACAATGGCATGAGATCGAATTTACACGACCACTCTACCACTGAGCCACGCCGCCTCCAAATGGTTAGTTGTGCACTAACAGGCCAGACTCAGCTTGACGAAACACGGGGACTGAAATGATTCAGCATTCTCCTTCACCCAAGAGACAGCACAAGTCCAATTGCAGAAACATATCAGATGATCCAACGGCTGCGTGGATGCTCACCAATTGAACTGCGCCACGTCAGCTTGGCTGCGTTATGACGAGAAACAAATACAACGCTAAATTACGCTAAGGGAAATGTCATGGCAAGGGAGGGGCGACAGTGGTCTCAAATCTCAAATTTCTATATCACAAACATCTGCAGAGCACTTACGGTGTATTTTCCACGACCTAACTAAACACGGTCTAGTGTTTCATGCCCTCGTGTGATTTCACTAGCAATTAGGCAGTGCGGCCGCTTTCACTTGTTACCCAGCGAAGAGTTAAGATTTCTTTTTCCTATTCCAGCTCTGTCTGTGGGTCCAAACAGTGTGGTTCTGGTTGCAGAGCATTCAAATGACATGCTATCCAATTCTGAAGGGGGGGGAGAGAATAGCCACAGACCCCATAAGCTTCTTGTCAAATCTCAATCACACTCACAAACCTCGCCTAAAGTGCATCTGGCTGGATGATTTTGAAAATAATCTAATTCTGATAGTTTTTCCCCTCAATACAGTAATGTGATTTAATATCCAATTCTTTTTTTAAAGGTCCTCTCCCTGTTGTTTTCTTCTTCTAACAAACAAGCAACAAATGAATCAGTATTGCAATAAAAATCATCTTATCTTTTAGACATTTTTGGTCTAATAGATTAGCCTGATGCTAAAATAAAGACAAATGAACCATCAATTAATATGAGACATTTTGTAAATTCCGTAACGCTGGTCAACAGCCATTTTTATTCAGCGATGGCTTTGTGTCCTTAATTGTATTTTTCTCACTTATTTAAAAAAAAACTACTTTTTTTATAATATATTTATTCCTAATAATAAATATATTACTATATTACATATTATATTTGTGTTTATTATTATTATTATCAAGAAAACCTCATTTCAAATCAGCGCAAAAAAAAAAGTATCTAGAAAACTTTACTTGCATCTCTGATGAAAGATTCAGTAAAACATTGTTAACAAGTGTAATTTAACTCATTCCCTCGCAGCCATTTTCACTGAAGCAACCCACTTTGCACCCAGCTGTTTAACTGGATTTTGACTACCAAAAGAAAGATTATAATCTCTTCTTTCATCAGGAAAAAATATATATTTGTATCTGTTTGCAGCAGTTAGCATTAGAATATAGCTAAGTTTAGTCATTATTCACAAACCTGTTCAAAACAGTGGGGAAAAGAGCTTGTTGCAACATGGCCCTGGTTGATCGCTTATACTCTGTTGCCACCTGCTGGCCGTTTTTGTAAAAACTACCATTGCTCCAAGCGACCTCTTCAGGTCAGAAGCTGCATCAAAGCTTTCAATATGCTCTAGCATAAAAAACGTATAAATACATTTTGGGACCATGGCAATATTTAAAATAGAACGTTTTTATACGATTTTCAGAGCAAATGAGTTAAACACTTCTGTGGCTGAATCATTTTGACATTTCATGTTTCATGAAACAATGATATGTAAACATTCTTCAACATCACTTTTTAACACTGAACATAGGGCTGCTCGATTATGAAGAAAATATTAATCACGATTAATTTTGTAATAATTCATCGTTTATTATACAAAACAAGAAAATGTTTAAACGTAAAAAATATTAAGACAAATACATTTCTTTGAAACACTATAATTTTTGGACCAAACAAGATTTATTAAATTTGTCATTTTAAAATTAAAAACAGGTGCAAATATATAAATTTAAACAAATCAAAATTAGTATTAATAATCTTTCCTTTTTGTTAACGATTATGCAGATGGAGTGTAATAATTTAAATTGTAATTGAATTTGATTAATTGCACATCCCTAACATATACACTACATATAAAACCTACCAATCGACCAAAATGAAACTCAGTTGTTGTTTTTTCCAAATTGCATTCTACTACATAGTGATTTGAATTTGATTAATTGTTCAGTCCTCCATTTATCACAAAGCATGAACATTCTCAAGAGAAACACTCCGCATTGAAAGGAGGTGCAGGTGAAAGGTTAAAAAGGGCAAAAGAGACAGGAAACATATTTTACATAGTTTCATACTGCGAAGAAACCGGGCTAATAGTGCTGGCACCTGCTGCCAGGAATCAACGTATGCTTGGCTACTACATCTGCATGCAGTGACTGGAAGCTGGATTTGGGAAGAACATATTGTACATTAAAAATCTATTTTCCATCCTATCCCACTTGAGTTGGCAGCTGCTGCTCAGTGGTGGTAAGAAACGGCAGATTCCTTCTTTGGAACTCGATACACTGCTGTATTAAGGGGCTCTGGTATCAAACTTGCATGCATGCACTGCACGTGTGGACGCATGTCGATGATGACGTTAATGAGGCGGACGGGGTCACCGGATCCGTATTGTTTTTTCTTCCTCTTTTTTTTTTTTAAACTTTAATCAGAGTGAGCATGCTTTCGAGCCAGGGAGTCAGCGTACAGTAACCGGAGGCCTTCAACCACACATTGCAAGTCCAGACTCCGGAAATGCATGGCAATGTTCCCTACATCCTGCCTGCCCGGTCCAAACGCCAACACAGCCAAAGCCCTGTTATCACCCTGTGCAATTACCTCCACACTGACAATTACACAATCCTGCTGTGCACGCCTCATTATACTGTAAAACATTATGGGCAAAGGGACCCCAAATTTTACTAGATTTTTCCTTGTGCACCTGGTTGATGATGTAATGTCGGAAGGTAGAGCCAAGCAAGGTGCCAAGAGTTCAACTCTAGTCCAGGCTCAATGGCCGGACTGGTTTGGTTGACAGCGTCATCCTTTAGTTTGGAATCCTAACACATTTCCTATCTTCAGACACTTCATTAGGTACACCTACACAAACCAATGAGATCCAATACAAGAGCTGCATTAACAATTCCGCTCTGACAAAAGATGATGCACTGTCAGAGAGATATTAATTGGATTTATTTTTGTGGTTGGAATTTGCAGCGGTGGCAAAATATTAGAAACAGCTGCCAGTATGATGCAATGCAGTTCTTCGTCACTGCAATCCAATAATAAATACATAATTGTACGACGTGCTCCTGTTGGAATTTTTTGGAGTGGATTGAGGTAGTAAAACTCAGAAAGAAACACAACACTATAATTTTATAATAGTTTCTGCAATGATAACGATTTACTAATTCATTAACTTTACCTTTGATTTACCATAGGCCTACCCTGTAAGAACAGTTAATTACGTAAATTACATGTGATATTGTTTACTGTAGGGCGGGGTTTAAAAAATGTAATAATCAATTTTGAATCGATTTTCCTTTTCGAACCTGAATCGATTATTTTAATATCTCTTTTCCCCATAAATTTATAAGAAAATATAATGAAAAGGCCAAGTGTTTTTTTGTATTTTATTGTTTTCTTGACATTTACTTTGAAGTGAATCTGGGGAAAAAAATTGAAATTGAATTGAACTGACAACTCATATTTAAATTGCAATATTGTGAGGCGGAGGGGGGGTCACTGACTTGCTTTGGAGTGTGCAAGTGTACCTAATCTAATGTTGGGTTATATCATCCTCAAGAAATTTGCCAACGTCTGAAATCACACAACTGCATCGTCAGCTCCTCCCTCTCATCAAATACTTTCATTTTCAATCACTGTCCCGCCTTTGGCCTAAAAAGCAAAAAAGAGACAAAGACACTATGCAGCTCCCCTCCTCCCCTCCCCATCCATGCATACATTTCACACATATTAGTGTGTGACAAAGCTGCGTTCAAAGACTCGAAGGCCAACTCAAGTTCAGTATGAGTAGGGGGACCAGTTTTGCTTCAGGGGGCGAGGAGATCACAAAAAAAGGTGTTACCTTGAAAACAGATAGTATGCGGGTGTATCTTCTTTTAAATATGATGGTCTTTGCATGTTAGTACCGTATTCTTAAGAGAAAACAGTTTTCAGGATAGCATAATGCTGTTAAAAAAATAAAAATAAAACATTAAGTGACTTTATTGTCCTGACTTTAAAAGTGCGATCAAAATTCCAAACCACGTCACCATTGTTTATTTTTGTATAAATCGGGTGTGAAAATAAAATTCTCAAGCTTCCGTCGTGACTGACAACGTTATGCATAAGCTCATGAAAAGTTAGGAGAGCGCACAAAGGAGGGAGCGGCTAACGGGCCAAACATGCTCCACAAAAATACGCGTAGCACACCGATCCCCTTTGTTTCACAAAGACATGTTTGAATGCGTCACAGTAAGTAGGCAATGGCATGGCCGGGCTCGTTTTGCGTGCGCTTACCTGTGGATCGTAACGGGACATGATCTCTTCAGTCGAGTGTGAGGAGAAGAAGGAGAAGCAGAGAGTCGAGGCAGCCAGACTGATGTTGCTCCACCGCTCCACGCAGCACCGATAGAAGCCCAACTTAAGCCCCGCCCCCTTAAAAAAATAAATAAAGAATACAATGCCAAGTTGGTCAAGTCCGGCGCTGAACTATTTAGCAAATTACACACTTTGTTTCATTCAAACGATAGCAAAACTTTTATTCTGCAGAAAGGAAATGGACTTTAAGCAGTCCTTTACTGCTGCAATTTCTTTTTTTTTTTTACTTCCAGTTTTGTAACTACATAATATTAACTTTACTAATATAACAGCTTTAACGACACGTGTTTAGCAAGTGCTTTGACAGACAGAATTACGTAAACAAAACACAGGAAGATCGTCATCCTCATAGAACGTTTAAAGCAGTAACAAAAAGTATATTTACAGCCATGTGAAAAAAATTAAGAGACCACCATGTTATCTTCAATTTCTTGTTCATTTTAATGTCTAGTAACACGACAAGTGTATCAAGTGACTGACACAAACTAAAACATGGCATGCTAAAAGCACTGTTTTGACAGTACAATGTATATTTATGTAATAATTTGTTAAGTGATTTTGGTTATGAATGAGAAAACCATTGGAAAATGTCTCGATCAGCTCTTGAATTCAACTCTTAAGAACCGTTATTGTTGTCTTTGTGCCGGTTCTCACTCTCTGTAAAGAAATAGGAGATTAACATATATTCCAAAAACAAAAAGACTAAGACTCACTCGCTAGCACAGTTCTGCAAATTGACAATTCAGAACATCCGGCCATTACTGATATTTCCACAATGCAACGTAGGCTAATGCAAATACATTGTGAAAACAAACTGCATATTGTATTGCTTTTGCCTGTGACTAGCATACAAACCATGCAGATTGTTTCAGTAGTCAAATTACATTTCTTCACAATTTGAAAACAAAATAATCCTCACAAATCAAATTACAACGATCCAAAATCCAATGCTCTTCAATGAGCAGAGAGCTTCCTTTCACCAAGTTGACCGCCATTTTGACTTGTGTAAGCACAAAATTGACTACAGAAGGCAAACGTGTGCTTGTGTCAAACTGTTTATTACTCGTTCACAGATTCCTGTGATTTTCCTTTCACACATAAAACAAAAAAACAATATAAAACCAAAGATAATAACTTCTGATAAGAAGCAAATTGTACAACAAAAAAAATGGTATAATGTCGTCCGCTAGCCGAATGCTAACTTAATGCTAAACTATTAGATGCTCTTGTAAACAACTGCTGCTTTAGCACACAGGGATCAGAAGCACATACTAACAGAGCCTTTATGCTTAGTGCTCCGTGAAAAAAAAGACATTTTAAAACTGGTTTGATGCGTACATTGCTTTTAATCACACTGCATCTCTTCTAGTAGACCTCAGTGCTGTCCCCAAAACCCATAAAAAATGTTATCTTAAAAATCTACACTATAACAGAGGCACAATATGATGAAACACAATATAGTGTGGATTCACTGTACTGTATGCTGAAATAATTATGATATTATCTTAATGTATTCACAAATGTACTCAATATTGTGCAAATGTAAGTGCCGTGAGTCTGAAAGCTAACTGGTTGGAATCTCACAGATGAAAAAAAAAAAGCCATCTGACATCAGCTCAAAATAGCATATATGGATCTATTCTGTTGTGAATGAATGAATGCTTTGTTGTTTTCTTTTACTTCAAACATCCATCATTTTGTATGATGACGCTGTAGAATTGAAATCTTCACAGTCGAAAAAACAGTCCACAGCTTCCCGCTATTTGTTACCTGTCAGTCATTTTTCTCAAAGGTGACAAAAACAATAGCTGCACTGTTCTTTTATTCCCTCCCTGTGAATTAACAGCAGCACAGCTTTGTCTTTCCATTAAAAACAATGATGCACTGAACAAAGCCTTGAACTTAAGAGCATTAAGCCACTGGTGCAGAAATGAGCACCATATGCGCCGCCGACGCTCTTTCGCATGTGTCCATTTCAGATAAAGGAAAACAAATATCAATGTGGCATGTTGATTGCGTGCATGTGCGGATGTAATTGCGTGCGCGGTAAAATCCAAAGCCGACGTGCATGAGAAGGAAGAGAAACAAAGACAAGAGGGTTGGGCAATGCTTAGCTCTTCTCATTCCTGAGTAAAATGATGAATTTCAAGATAAACCCGCCATCCATTGTGCAAGTTCTTTCATGACTTTCATCCCAGATCATGTTTGCAAAACTTGGCTCCGAAAACCTTTGTTAGCCTGTTGCCAAATCACCTCATGGTATAATGTGATTGCCAGAAATGATTCTCGGGGTGAGACAAGTTAATGTAAACGTACTATTTAGGAGGGCCGGGTATCGGTTCTAATTTCCTCAATCTATTCGATTTCGGTTCACAAGAGTTCAGTTTGATCTGATTGGGATTTTTTTCCAGATTCAATTCACTTCAGTTCAATGCATTATAGAAAAGGAAAATTGATTCAATATCCACTATTCCATTTTTATGTAGTACATCCAGAGCTCAGGTTTTCAGATACAGAATTGTGCAACTTGATGACTGAAAATGGCCCACATAGTCCATGGAATGTCCAGATTTCTGGACACACACCAAACAGAAACATGACAGTCTGAAGTGTTTTTTCCACGGTTTTCTCACCATTGTCTGAGTCCCCAGATCAGCAAAGGAGTAGTGCTCACTATCACACATTTATACTGTTTTGTGAGCAATATTTGAGAGAAATTGTGATATTGTGTATGTGGAAGAAGTTTTAGATGTTTGAGTTCATCTCATAAAAAAATGGGAGCAAAAGTAGTGTTGCCTGTATATTCTTATTGAGTGTAGATCACTGCATTGGCCCAACAGCAGCGATGACAAACTTTATTACAAATTAGAGTTTGAGGCAGTTTTAAATAAAAGTTTACATGAGATCAACTTTGCACAATTGTTGACACCTGCGCTGGCAAATCCATTTCCTCCTAAGTTGCAAGCGAGTACCAGCTGTTCCGAATTAGCCCTGGTTAGCGCCATGTAGCTCCTGAGGTGACAGGGTGCGCAAACACAACTTGTTGAAACAAATTCAAATACAAATAAAAGTGAAAGTCAATCGTGTAAAAAAACACACACACACACAAAAAATACGATTTGAATCATTTTGTAGCTTCAGTATTGGACTCTGTGATAGATTAACAAAATGCATGAAGTAAATCATGGTTTAATACGTCTAGAACCGAAAAATAATAAAGAAATGCTTTAAAACAAATTGTGCATAATTGTTGGTGATTAAAGCCCACTGTGTTGATAATGTAAACAATTTCTACAGTAGTAGTTAAAATTAACTTAAAATCTGGTAATGCAGATGTTGAAGCCAGAGTTGAATCCCGCTCTCTGCACACGAAGCCATCTATGACCTCTTCCATGGCCAATTTCCACAATGTCAAATGATTGAGTGATTACTTTTACGCAAGGATTAAAAGCCACGCTGTGACCCACTTGGCCGTGGTGGAACTCTGTGACATTTTTTGGGGGGCCCGAGATGGATCCCTGAGGGACGCCATTGCAACAGTGCAGACTGCATGTCCAAGCAAAGCAAAGACAGAATCCGTTGGTTGTTGATATTAACAAAATGTTAAATCCGGTCGGGGAGAATATCAGTCCAAATATTTTAGCTTGATACATTTCATTAAAAAGTGCTTCTTTAAAGGGGAAGTCATATTTTTGACAATAATATGTTCTATGCAGGCCCACTAGTCTAAATATGGTACAGTATTAATATTGTGTTAGTGGAATTTGAGTTAAGCCGCAAAATCCAGCAGTTTTTCCCCATCTCAGGGGGCAGCCATTTTGTCACTTGCTGTCGACTGAAGATGACATCAATGTTATTCAGGTCTCAGGTAACAACCAATCACAGCACAGCTTCAGAAAACAGGTGAGCTCTGATTGGTCGTTGCCTGAGCAACATTGATGTCATCTGCTGTCAACAGCAAGCGGCAAAATGGCCGCCCCCTGAGATGGATAAAAAACGGCTGGATCTTGCTTAATAAGTCATATTCCAAAAATGTAATATTAATCAGAATGCCATGTTTAGACTAGTGAGGTCACATATAACATATTAATGTCAAGAAATGTTTTACGTTGACTTCCACTTTAAGGTGAAACAGAAAATCTAGTGGCATAAAACTTAAGATGTCTTCTTCTGCCCTTATTGCTTAAACAATAATTATCCATTTCCTAACCATAACAACAGAACACATTAATTTCCCCCATTTTTTTTCTCAACTGGCAGCAGCATAATGTCCATGTATGGATCGTTACCACATCCTTAATAACATACAGTATGTATCTCTACCCGACCTAACGAGACTGTTCATGTTGACTTGATGAAATCTGTATATTGCAACCACCGATGGCAAAAAGGATGATTGGAAGCAGATGGATGTCAAAGCATTTCTGATTTTGCAGCGTACCGGATGCAATATGCTGCGAGTCGAACCCGATGAAAAAGATTAGCGCAAATGCAGGGAGCTGCCTTTGATACGCAGGAGTCTTGCAAAGTGGGCTAAGTGAGAGTGGAGACGTCCCCAAGGTTATTAGGTGGGCACCTCCCATTACAGATTTGAAACAAAATGGCCCCAGTGACACCTGCCCCGGCAAAGCTCCTCTTAATCACGGCGTTGCCACATCAACAAGCAGCGAGGGTCTCTCTGGATTATATCTCCGTGGCAAAACTGCTGATATTTGAGAGGCCCATTTAGTGAGCCCAGCCATTTGGACGGTAATATTAGCAGTTTGCGGTCCATTTGTTGCTCGCTTCAACTGAGCGACATACGCAAGACAGTCGACTGCAATCCTTTGAAATGATTTAGACTTGGGAAGGGAAACCGGGGAACTTCAAATATCGAGCGTGCGATGTTTGATATTACCCCTGAAGCCCCATCTGTGTCCAATCAGAGTAAGGTCATTTGTTCAACATGAAGACAAAAAGTAACAGGACACAACAAGATTAGGGAAGATTGGGACATCTCATATTGTTTGGTATTCACATGTCCTGACACAATCTGCCAGAAGGCCTCAACTCAATTTTGTGCTGCTTGACAACACAATCATACACAGTTGGTTTTCTGTGTCATCCTCTACAAGGATTATTATTTTTATTTTTTTTGTGGACACTTCTTGAACGTCCCACTAAGTAAAGGGAGATTGGACTGGTGAAGGGTGATGCTTGGACATCCCCTAGTGGAGACAAAAGTGAACGTTGTAAGTCAGACACCTTGTTGAGTCATCATCTTGACAAAGCAGAACTGGGATGTGCACTAATGTACTCCAAAGAGCTCAAGATTGTGTTCCATATTCCAAGCGACCTTTTATACCATTTGTTTTGCAATCATGAAATTGTCACTACTTGTATGTTCTTATTGTATGTGTTGCTGTTTTGTGTGTAAAGTAGAAGTTGTTTGAAGTTAAATGCCTAATAATTACAGTACTGTAATGTCTATGCTAATGTCTCTTAGCCCGTCTACATTAGTATAAAGACAGTGGACTTAAAAAAAAAAAATACTATACAAATATGAAGCACAAAATAACCACCAATCACGGGTTAATATTGAGGGTGAAATGCTTTTGTAATACACTTTAACTCATTCACTGCCATTGCCAGCTATAGACGTCAAAAATTCAATTGAACTATTTCTTATTAGTTCAACATATTTTTCCATTTTTGTTAACAAGAGTGTGAAAACCTAAATTTTTTTTGTACATTCAGAACAGATATAAAATTTGTGATTAATCGTGAGTTAACTAGTGAAGTCATGCGATTAATTACGATTACAAATTTTTATTACCTGATGCCCCTAATTTTTTATAATCTTTTCTTTTTCTTTTTTTAAAATATTTTTTACTTTTTAATAACCTTTTTTTTTTTTTTTTACAAGGAAAAGGCGTCAGGCGAATAAAATTTTTAATCGTATGACTTTAACAGTTAACTCTAATAACATTTTAAAAATTCTAGGTTTTCATACTCTTGTTAACAAAAGTGGGAAAAAATGTTAAACTAATAGAAATAGTTAAAATACATTTTTGAAAACTATAGCCGTCAATGGCAGTGAATGAGTTAAGATAGGATTTGATGTTCAACTCACTTTTGTTTTATGTGACAGTTTTATAGTAAACTTCAACTGCAAGCACACTTTGCCTCATAATTGGAGAACTATTAGTATATACGCTATTGTCATGCCGTATAATTATTGTAGAATTGCTGCAATATGCAAAGTGGAAAGGTGAGAATAGGCGCTATAAAGAATACTTCAAAGTATTTTACTAGATTTAAATGTGTATAGAGCATGTGGTAGAGGAAAACAAAATATATACTGTACAGGCCAAAAGTTTGGACACACACACAAACACACTCACACACACACACACACACACACACACACACACACACACACACACACACACACACACACACACACACACACACACACATACACACACACACACCAAAATTAACATTTTTGGCCGAAACCGAAAACCGAAAATGAGAAATGCTTATCCTTAAAAGTTAACCAAAACAGCAAAAAAAATTATGCCAATTTTTACTATCATTGAATTTATTCTAATTAATTAAAATTATAATATTATTATAAATGGTTTATTTAGCATTGGCATTTTAACAAAGCACAATTTAAATTGAAATGCACACCGCAGACATGTTGGCTAATGGTACATTAAACGAATGGTGAGCGTTTTCTGGTGGTGCCATTACACTTTATAGTCAATGTACTTCGCACGGGCGGGCACAGATGTGTCCGGTGCAGATGACGCGTTTGTATTTGTTAACAGGACATGGTGCTGCACGCCGCTCACTTAAAATCCACACATTCACATATTCACCAACGTTTAAAAATAATAAATACATTTGTTCGCACCAGCCAATCGTCTTCGGCAACGGACTGCAAAGTCACACACAGCGTCCTGTGCAGGTCTGTAATCACCCGGAGATAGCGGTAAGTGTTTCCGTGTTTAAAACTGTTGATAGCAATAGTGCTAGCATTAGCTAAAGTATTTAGTACAGCCATCGGGATGCGGGTGAAAAAGTGGAAGCGCTCGAGGGGCTCCAATCAAAGACCTGCACTTTTTTTTTGCTTGCGCCACCACAACATTCTATTTTGGCCATATTCTTTCGGCTGAAAATTATATATATATATTAGGGGTGTGAATTGCCTAGTACCTGGCGATTCGATTCGTATCACGATTCATAAGTCGCAATTCGATTCGATACCGATTAATCCCGATACGAATCTCTAAATTAATTATTGCGATTTTTTTTTTTTACTCAAATTTTGAAAATACTAATTAGTACACTGTAAGATTTGTATGAAAATGTATTTATTTATCGTAAAATTCAGGCTTATAACTGAGCCACTGCATTTAACAAACAGATTGCAGTCTGTTTCATGTTTGAACAGCACTGAAATACAATTTTAAGGCTTAATGTTCCATACATCATAACATTCTTCCATGTTTAATGTGTGAATCCTAACCCTAAGTAAGACGTTTTGTTGAATATTAAGTATAAATATTATGTTTAAAAATCGATTCGGACGCATATCGAATCGATTCGAGAATTGCGCGCTGCGATATATTGCCGAATCGATTTTTTCTAACACCCCTAATATATATATATATATATATATATATATATATATATATATATATATATATATATATATATATATATATATATATATATATATATATATATATATATATATATGTATCTACTGCTGCTACAATCTTCTACTACTGCTATACTCAGACCAGTCCAGAATTGATCACCCCTTTTTGTGGAGCTTTTCATTGGCTTTTTGTACAATTCAGAATCCGTTCCAATACCTGAAGATAAACTCACAGCCAGTAAATTCTCTTTTACATGCCCGTCAGTCAGCTTGTTATCTGACGCCCACATCAACTAATTACATGAACGTGTCAAAACAAACTCAACCCGATCCGATAGTTTAGAACCGTGTCCGTCAACAGCCACAGATGATAATGACACTCAGTTTTGAATGCCACTGTCAGAGGTATCCATGAGCTCCATTTTGTATTTGCAGTTTGCAGCGGTGTACAACTCAACCGCATCATTACCATTATTGAAGTTCAGCTCCCACTAGAGCGCCGACTAAGAGGAGAGCGGTTCAAAAATGTTGTTTGTTTTTACATCATAAATCACGACTTTTATTGCAAGAAAGCACGGTCACATCATCTTTTTGAATATGAAATGTGTTTTCGAGCTTCACTTAATCTTGTGTTTGGCAGGTTGGAAACCCACCAAATTCTAATTCAATAGTAGGTGAGCCGTGTATTGTCCTCGGATTGCTGCAATTTTTCTTTGCAAACATCCAAACTGCTGCTGACGAATTGCAAAACGGAATATTTTTCATTCTTCATCCTGCTGGCTTAGAGCGGCTCACGGCAGCCGTTGGAGTACGTGTGTGAATACCGTGTGACACCACACGTGGATTTTAATAGAAATCTCGGCGATTCCCTTTGAGATTAGACATTGGAGATAATCATTTCACTTTGGGTGTGCTTAGAAACGTAAACAGATCTTATCGCTTGCTGAGGAGGATTAAAGCGCCAGCGCAGGGTTTGATTTTCAAAGTACACACAAACGTGGACTTTGCAGAGTTAAACTTCATTTCCATTACAAAGACAAGTGAAGCTTTCTCCTACTCGGCTCAACCAAGTCAAACTTGCAGTAATAAAACAGGGGAAAGTAGACTACATTATGTCATGTACCGAACTGCATCATTGTGCTTTTTTTCCCGTCACTTTTTATTCTCCACACTTTTTTGCCATGCAATAACTCCCACATAATACTTCCGATTTACACCGTTCAAATTTCAACTTGTTTCAAAGATTTACTCCTCCCAGGCATATATCGTCTGATTCCACATTACTTACGGTATTGGTACAATTTAACGTTAAATATGAACTTTTCCCTATTAATTTTCAATGGGACTGACATTGAACTTTTTGTAAGTCCTGTTAACATTATTAACATTTTTAATTCTTTATTTCATATTTTAACTATGCTGAATTTAGTTATAGATGTGTAGAGCAGGTATAATAATGTTAAACTCAATATAATTTGACCTTAACCTTGTTTTTGTCTAAAAATTCTTTCTCAGTGTTTTGCGCACACACATTCTCTTCGTGAGAACAGATTTTGCCACACACATACCCTGAGAGCACCGTCACTCACGGCCACTCTAAATCTAGTTCAATTTGTTTGTGAGATATTGTTTTGGGAAAAAAGTACGAAAAGTACCCTGAGAGTATATTTTGTCTAAAAAGATGAACACAGCTGCGGACTGTGTACGAAAATAATATTATGCAACATATTGTGTGAGAACCAATCTGTTTTACTTATTCATGATGGGAGGAGAAATAGGTGTTCTCTTACTGATTTGGATTCTTTAAAAGCTGGATTCCGCAAAAGAGGGGGCGCGCGCTCTTGGATTTTTCACACTCTTTATGTGATATTCAAGATGGTGACCGGAGATCTCTGTAATAAATCATCCTTCGAAGGAGCTTTTGTCACAAAGAAGTCTCATCTCCATATTTTTGGAACACGCAAATGATGACAAATTATATCGTCATCTAACAGTCCCACTCTCGGTGGTGCAGTTAGTAAAGTGCATTGTCCAGTAACCAAAAGGACGCGGTTTCGAATCCCACCTCTGTCCATGGCCATTATGCTAAGTGATATACGTACATGTATACCAAGTCACTATAATATTAGGAAATGCATTTGAATTTCATTCAAACTATTAAATGCATCATCGCTTTCAGCATCAAATGGAAATTTTCAATATAAATACGACATTATCCATAAATTTTAACATGTCGCTTACCTCACTGGTAAAACATCTGCCGGGTGTTATGCAAGTTTTTTTTCTTTTTAATTCATTTATCATTCAACAACAATTCATAATTTGTCATTTTCACATAATTGATCTTTTTTTTTACTTCATAAGCATTCCGCATGCATTCAAATTCAAAGTGCAATTTCTGCAGAAATTGCACTTTGTCTCGTTTTTAAGTGGAATCTATAGTATTTCTCCACTTGTGTACCATTTCCGAGAGTCTTCCAGAGAGCTTTCTATGTCGATTATGCATGTTAAGTATTTTTGCACCGCAGTGACAGTGAAGGCCGCTTCAATTCCACGCACACAAACTTCATTTGGCTTTTAAAGTAAAAAAACGTCCATTAGGCTTTGGGAACCAGCGGCTGCATACCAGATTAGCCCCTCAGTGACATCCAGCAGAGATGCAAACCACCACAGTTAACTTATTTGGATAAGAACAAATAATGCCCTCGAAACAGGCATGTGAGCCTGAGCCGCGATCTTTTTATCTATTTATTTTTCTCCTCCCTGGTAGCGTGGAACTGTCACAACACAGCAGCTAATTTCTAGCAAGGATCCCTTTGGATTTAAGCCGCTGCAAGGGCCTATTTATCCCCGGAACCTGGAAGCAGACGGCAGTGTGTCAGAGCCAATTGCCAGACCTGCCGGCAGGGGAAGTGCGAGTGGTGACACACGCACAACTTACTGATGTTTTTTTATTTTTATTTTTTATGAGCCCTTAAACTGGCAATGCTCTCATGTGCCACATAAATGCTTGAAAAGGGTCAAGTGCTGTTGCTCTTATTAGTCGTTTCAAAAATGTTATGCTGCTGAAACGTCATTAATGAATTCCTCATCAAGACCTTAGTATTTGTGTGAATACTGAGACAGGAATTCAGACTGTGCCGCTGATATTCATTTAACTCATTGTAGCCTATTATTTATTACGAGGGCTGTTCGATACCACTTTTTTTTTAGGCCAATACGAGTAGGGGCATTCAAATACTTTTGGAAGAGCAATCCATTTTAGATGCACAGATCTTATTATTATTATTTTTTTTTCTTTCATTCGGTAATTTTACCGATTTGACATGTCATCCTCATTGCTCTCTTTTTTTTTAATATATTTTTTACATTTATTTTGTATGTGAGTGAGTATGTGTAAGTGCGTGTGTGCGTGTTTACAGATCTTCTTTTCATTTCATTCTTTGTTTTTGAGCACATGACAAGGTTCTCTGGAAAAATCTTCTTTTTCTCTGAAACCTTTATTTAACCTTTGTGGTATAAGTTATCGTGTCATAGGGGGAAGAAAAGGGGCTTCCTCTTTCAAATATAGAAAAAGACGGTATATTTTTAAGCAACATATCACAACAAAGTCCCATAGTCTCGATTTTCCAAGTTTTTTTTTCAGTTTGGTCATGTGAAGTTCACAAACTGAGCCATGATTGGTCGCCACCGGAGCCCTGAGCAACTGTGAGGTTATTTTCAGTTGACAGTAAGTGGCAAAATGGCCGCCCCCTGTGGTGGACAACAACAGGTGGATTTGGTACTTTATTCATATTCCACAAATGGAATTTACTTACCGGGCTGCATGGAACATAACATTGTAAAGAAAATTATTGGGTTGACTTCCTCTTTTATTTGTCTTGCAATTTAGATGACAGACGATATTTAACTCTTTGACTGCCAGACGTTTTCAGAAACGGGATGTCGCCAGTGCCAGCCGATTTAAGCATTTTGACTGATCTTTCAAGGTCCACAGAAAATGTTGTGTTTGGACTATGGAAACACACATACTACCAAATGAAAGATTGAACTCTCATCTTTCATCAGAAAAAAAAGTTTGTTGCTACCTTATTCCGTTCTTCAGTAATCAACAATAGAAAATGGTTTTGAAACAAAAAGCGGAGAAAAAGAGCTTTTTGTGAAACGATGTTATTTCATGCACTCTAGTGAATTCTACACTTCTTTTTGTCCATGAATGATGCCACAAACACCTAAATAGTGCTTTACTTCTGTAAAACACTTACCACCAACAATGAAAAATAGTTTTTAGATTGCAAAATACGTTTATTTCCATTCAACAGTGTAACAATTTGACAAAACAATTTCGCAAACTATTTACAAATGTGTGCAACTGTGGTACTATTTACAATTATGTGGATGTTTCAAATACAGTTTTTCTTTTTGTAACACTCCCCTGCGTGCAAGGAGAGGGAGCAGGATTTGCACAACAGATACGTTTCACTTTGATTGTCCGTTTCGCGTGCAGACGTTACACTTTCTTGACGGCCTTTTTTTCCGGGGAATAGCAAGTAGCAGACTGTACCCACTCCTCCGATGAATATGCATTGGACTCGGGGCACTCTTCGTCGTCCGATTGAACGTCCGCCTGAGCGTGCTCGGTTGTGCTCCGCGTTTTCCGGTGTTAGCCCGTGAACCTTTATGACGTCGTCATAGCCGCCGCGTCAGCGCTTCCAACTTCGGCATCAACCTCGGAGTCACCATCATCATCATCGATGATGATCATCGTCGTCATCAATGTGCTCTTTAGCGTTGGTCGATGCTTTTCGTCTTTGGAAAAAACTGCTCGAGCGTGAGCTGCTTGCAACCGGTCGCCATGTTCTCTTCCCTTCCCCAGCCATTGTCCCCTCTAGCTCCGCCTCACGTCTTCTACTGGCGCCTACCCAATCTTGTCAAAAGAGAGTCATTGCTGCCATCTAGGGGCCAAAAATAGTCATTAGGCTAACTAGATCTGCTTGAAACTTTCACCACAGCTGGCCAAGGCTTTCCTCCACCCGTTTCAAAAAAATAAAATAAAAAATTGGATGACGTCTTTTAACGTCATTGGCGGCCCTCCGTAGGTTTTTACTTGACGTCTTTTAACGTCCATGGCAGTGAAAGAGTTAAAAAAAAAAAACATTTTCAAGGCAGACGATTCAAGAAAAGAATGGTCAATCAGATCAAGTAAAGTTTTTCTTGGCTGCTATCACACAAAAAAAAATACAGCACAATGTCTTGAACAAGAAGAGAATCAAAGTGTAAAAAGAAAAGAAAAAAGTCCCAGGACTTTCATCGAGTGCGTTGTTACTGAAATATGCTGCGTCAAATCCCTGAATATGAAACTGTGACCAGTTTTTCATTAGAGCCTGTAAAACACAGAGCATCGATTGTAAACAGGCTCGCAGCGAGCGGCCGCTATCAATACACGTTCGACCCGTAAAACGGTTCCAAGGCGTCTCTAATTCAACATGCATTGATTGGCGGAGCCGTTGGCTGCGGCGGCGCTGATTATCAGGATGTAATTGTATCGCCGTCCCAAGGCTGGTCTCCCGCATGCTGACCTAAACCCCGACTGGATTGCCTTTCCAGACGTCCCTCCGGGGAGCCGCTTGACAAGATAGTCGAGCTGACCCCGCCTCCCTAATCAACGCGCAGAAATGAGGCGACCTGAAGGGAGGACCAAGGGTCGTCCCGCAGGTTAATAGAGGAAACACTAGACAGGAGAAATCAAAGTGAAGTTTTGAAAGATATCCCCCGCCTCTATAGATAGCATTCGTTGACGTCACGGGATCGCGAGTCAGGCCCCGTCAACTTTTCAGTGGACTCAGCTGTGTTTCTATTGTATTTACAGCGAATGTCTTTTTGTTATTGATGAATGTCACCAACAGCTTCTTCTGACGTTACTCGTGAAGCAAGACGTATGCGGAAGGTTTAGCTCAACACTTCATGCTAGCTTGATTAGCGGAATCGAATTTTGAATCATTTGCCGATGTTACTCCCCGGACCGGACTACATGGCAAAATCGCGTATGCTTTGAGGTAGGATGGTTCACAAAACAAAGACACTTTTGCGTCTTCTGTACTTTCAGCTTTTATTGTTTGCTATGTGCATTTGTCATTTGTGAATTCAAGGTGAATAATCTCAGGTTATTTTTAAACCAAGTTAGCTAGTTGTCCTTTTTTTTTCTGGAGAGCTCAGTATTGTTCATTCGGTAATTTTACTGATTTGACATGTCATCATCATTGCTCTCTTTTTTAAAATGTATTTATTTAAAAAAAAAATTGTTTTAATTTTTTTTATTTTATTTTGTATGTGGGTGAGAAAGTGTATGTGCATGTGCGTGTGTGCGTGTTTGTGAGTGTGTATTCATTAGTCCACCTAAAACCTATTCAAAAATCCCATACCGTTCACCTAAACCGAACACTTCCAGCCAGAGTCGTGAGGCCGTCAGGAGACCCGAGGAAGGAGCAAAGAAAAGAAAGGAAAGTGAAACTCGTGCTCCCCTCACGACCCCCCCGCCTCCCATCCACCCCAACCCAGCCCCAGCCGCCCCCAAGCCCCCAAACCCCCAGAAACCCTCAGCAACCCCCCCAAACATCCCCCCCCCCTCGACCCCACCCCAACCAACTGGCAGCCCCCGACCCCCAGATCCCGGGGACCCCCCGCACCCAGGCATCGGTGCAGAAGAGGGACCCTCGCCCACCTCCCGCCGCGTGGAGGGACGGAACACCGTCACAGTTAGCTAGTTTTCCGACCGCACTAGCTACTAGCGCTTAGCATGTTACAACAAAAACAACAACATTGTTGAGTCATCATTTTATTTCCGTACACTTTAACAACAATTTCAACTTGTGGGCTGCTGGCAAAGGAAAATAGGAGACCTTTAAGGGAGGGTATTTGGAGCGATCTCAAAATCGAACATCTTGACCACTAGGATCTATTTTTAGCCAGAGCTAGCCACGGCTAGCGACTCACATATGTCACGATCACATTATGTAAAAGCTTCTTTTCTTTTTACCATCTTATCATGACACTTACCTTAATCAAAATGTCCGAACACATCTTGTCGGTTGGAAATCTTTTTGATTTATCTTTGCAATTCCGGACACTTCTTTGTCCATACCCATTCGACATTCCGTGGACCCGTGAACAGCACACAATGTGGGTCACATGACATCATGTATTGTAAATACTCTCTATTGATTCCTTCTCATGCGTCCG
Organism: Vanacampus margaritifer; assembly: GCF_051991255.1. NCBI lineage: Eukaryota > Metazoa > Chordata > Actinopteri > Syngnathiformes > Syngnathidae > Vanacampus > Vanacampus margaritifer. The sequence continues at coordinate 6,210,833 of NC_135446.1, forward strand.
ACAGGCCTTGTGATGTTTTGAGGAGGAGCACTAACGTGACTTCCTGCTCTAATTGGGGCTCGGGGACGGCGATGGCGTTGCATTAGGAACGTCACAGTGGTGACATTAAAGCAAGCAGTGAACTTATCGACCTTCATCGTGACACGCCGTTGTTGGCGTCCTGGTGGCCTTATTAGCTCCTGTGAGTTGAAACGATGAAGTGAGCCCCTCGTGTGAATTGCATGGCATGTGGGAAGATCTTTTTGGAGAAGGTCACAACGCCATACATACACCTTTTTGACAGAAACACATTTCCCAGTCATTTTTACACATGTAAGAAATATACACACACACAGAGAAGGAAAATAAATTCAATGCAGAATTTCACAGATAAACAACCCAGGATATAAAAAAAAAGAAGAAGAAAAAAAAAAGCATTTTCATTAGGACAATTTCTTGCTTGAAATAAGATGAAAATTTTGGCACATACACACACACACACACAAACAAGCAGGAAATGAGTCAAGTAAAAAGACTTGACCTATTTGTATTCATTATCCCTCGCACAACGTTATTACAGGAGATACGCGCCAGACAATTAACGCCGAACAACATCAACCAAATTATGTTCAGCTGTTGATTATTATAAAACCACTTGAAAATAGGAAAACAAGACTCTCCTCGACTAATATGCCGAGATTAATTACGCTTCATTACCCCTTAAAGTTGCTCTAAAGAGGCGCGCTCTGCGAAAGGATGAGGCTGCAAAGCTGTGACAATATTTCATGTAAATGTTACTACGTTTGGACAAGCAATTTGAGGGCAGAGGACGATTTGCAATTACAGAAAAAGTCAACTATTGGGCAGGAAACACACATCAAGAGATTTGACGGCCAAAAAAAGTCTTACTTATATACTTATACTGCTTATGCACAGGGCTGGACTACTGACACAAATAAATAAATAAATAAATAAATAAATGACACTGGCATTTTGACTTGGGCGTACAGTTGCACAGACCTGTCAAAATTAACCGATTAATTGACAAGTAATCGATTATCAAATTAATCGACAACTATTTTAATAATCGAGTAATCGTTTGGAGCCATTTTTTAATATTTAAAATCTGATTTCAGCATATCGACAGTAATTGTTCACTGATTTCTGCTTTATGGTTATGTACTCCGGTTATGTATTTCTGGACTAAAGTCTTAGAAAAACTTTCCGCTATCTTGGACTGTAGGATACCTTTATCTCCAAACTTGTGTTTGCTAGGTGACCTAACAACAACTGACTTACCACATAAACAATTTCAATCTACACTTGTAGCCCTTACTATCGCTAAAAAAACAATTCTTGTTAACTGGAAAAATAAACAAACTCTGAATATCGACCAATGGTCTAACCTCCTCATAAATCACATTTTAATGGAAAAAATATCTGCCTCAAATAAAAAACAAATATCAAAATTTATAGAAACATGGTCTACGTATATAGAATTTTTTAACCTAATTCTGGTTACTTAATTCTGTCTGTTAGCGAGAGCCACTACATCGTGATAACTTACATTGATGTTTCTGCATTTGGCAATTTATTATTATATTATATTATTAGTATGGGATTTTTTTTTAATGGGCTTTAGGTGAACTGATGAATGCACACACCCTCGCACGCACGCACGCACGCACACACACACGCACATACACATACTCACCCACATCCAAAAAAAAAAGTATATATATATATATATATATATATATATATATATATATATAAATCATTATTATTTTTATAAAAAATAAAAAAAAGGAGAGCAATGATGATGTCAAATCGAATGAACAATATTGAGCTCTCCTAAAAAAGAAAAAAAAGAAAAAAAGAAAAAAAAAGATTTCTGTCATCCTTGCGCAAAAAGAAAATGGAGAAAAACAAGAATTGAATGGGCCTCAAAAGATGCCCGGCCCAGCACATAAAATACACCACTACTCCAAGCACCCTAAAAAAAACCTCATCAGAAAGATCTTCCCACCAACAACACCCACCACCACCACCAAAGACAACCGTGACTGTCACTTACGGTCAGGTGGCGTCGTTATGAAGCCTCATAATTGTTTAATGGAGCATTTTATGAGGCCGCACCGTGAGTCGGTGCCACGTTGAATTCCAGACGATACCACGTAATGCAAGGTTAATCATTGTGGATATTGGATCATCGTTGACTGTGGGCTGCAGCTGGAGGTGAAGCGCAGCCTTAGGGGAAGAAGAGATGCATTCAGGGCCCCGCACCTCTTTTTTCTGTATCTAAGTCAGGTTGACCCTGCCGCATGAGTATAAACACACATCAGAGGCGAGTGGGACACGCTGTTCCTCCTGCAAACACAACACACATTGTGAGGATGCTGTGAAGGCGACTCCAGTGGTGTAGAGGAGACAAGAACAATATTGTGGGTTGGGTGGACACACAAAACTGCAGAAATGGTCAGAAATGCTGCAAAAAGACAATTATGCATTCAAAAAGTCAACATTATTCCACGCTGGGATTTGTACGCTCAGCTTGGGCTACAGAAGACGGCGAGAGGGAGCAACCATGAATAATTCTTGAAATGTAAACAAGGCAAGACAGAAGAACAAGTGGAACAACACGCTTGCTCGGCGAGTTTTTCTGCAGGTGCTGAGATGCTGCCTGCATGGTGAGACAAAAACAACAGGCCAGCAAAAAGGACCAAAGTGAACAAAAAGCACACAGTGAAGCGAGCTGCCTGAAAATGCATAAAACAGAAAAGTCCAAGGTAGTAAATTTAGTGAGGCTAACACTCATGAGACAACCTGAGTGCAGCTTGAGAAGGGTCATTATAAAGCCAACCATGGGGAGCTTTTCAAACAGCTCCAAAGAGGAAAGGAGGACATGATCTTCGTCGTAAAATGGAAAAGAGCAACAAAATGACGAAGGCCAAATCTCACTGAACAGCTCAGTTCTATATGCAGGTTTTGAAGGGATTAACCGATTAAGTAATCGATTACCAAATTAATCGACAACTATTTTAATAATCGAGTAATTTTTGGAGCCATTTTTAAATCATGACTGATTTTTGTAGTGCTTCATGAAAGAAGACTAATTATCTTCTGTGTGTCATCAAAATAAGGAATTTGCAAACCCTGAACAAGCAATGACCAAACCGCTAACAGAGTACAACACCAACACCCCCCCCACCCCCAGCATTTTTTTTTCAAATTCACTATACAAATATGGAGTGCAAAATAACCACCAATCACTAGTTAATAAATAGTCATTTGGGGGAAAAAATGCTTTTTAATACACTTTTATGCAACATCAAACTGAATCTGATTAGTTGATTAATCGATAAAATAATCGATAGATTAATCGATTGTAAAAAATTAAATAGTGACAGCACTAATTTGGACTATTTTTTGCACCATTCCCAAGTACGCACATACCGAAAAATGCTGGCTAGCTGGGGATTTTCAGCAAATTGGGTTACTTTTACCAAAGGTTCGGTTACTTAGTTTGACCCAGCAAGTCAGGACGAAGATTCAATTTGAGCTGAAGAGCTGAAACTGGTCGCCATTTTGTAGTTGAGGTCAATTTAATGTCGCATTCAATTCAATTCTCTGAGAAAATGTTGGTAATAAAATCAGTTTTATTTGTAAGCACAGCTGTATTGATTACCCTACCATTTCTTGGTAGCTTTGGCTCGCTCCCTTTTGGACCCAGCACTGGGTTTTGCTATTTCACCAAATTTGGGTTACTTTAACCCAGCAGTTTTAAGAATATGAAGGGCAACGGTACACATACTTCAGTCCAACAGAAAATCCTCGCTTTGCTCCAACTTGAAGCACCAAAAATATAGATCGACTCAAATGTTTTTCAGGAAATCCCCCCCACAACATTCTTAGAAAAGTCTCTGGATCAAGCTTGTGAGCAGAAAATCCCGGTTAATGGAAAATTGGGAAGAGAAGTCTTCTCTCTTGGACTACAAGCAGCTGGCCGGGTACAAGAAAAGCTTATTAATAGCACTGTTAAAGACATTTCTTGTCACTTGGAAGCCTTTGCGTGCATCAAGAAGACCCTCAAGAAGCTAAAAGGCAGCAAGCGATGACTTGCTGGGCCAACTGCAAAGCCAAAGACGTCCTTTGTTGAAAGAAATGTTGCCTGCGATGATCTTAACGGGCTGGAATCGCTCCGCGTCCAACTGACTCTTACGCAAGGAACTTTTCAGCAAAAAAAGCCATTTTTAAATTATGCAGCACCTTGAGGGTCTTAAAAATGTGACTTTGGTGACTCTTGCTCCAGTAAAACACATTCTTTCTATGTCAGCACCGACGCCTTGAGAAGAAAAAAAAAGATGCGGGAGGAACAGATTGAAAAGTGCATTATGAAAAAGAACGTTTTCATGGCTTCACTTCAAAGGCTATTTAAATGTGAGCGCACGCTACTACTTTTGACGCCTCCGTTGATTGCAGAAGGCTGGGGAGGGGGGGTGGACTGAAGAAAAATCTACTTTGAAGGTTGTGATTTTAAGCAGAAATGCTGTACATTCATTCTCTTCTCTTTATAATGCTGCCTCTCGGCCAGAGGAACAGAAATGGCTTTCTTCAGAGGATCTTGACTGTTCTTAAAAAACTTCTAAGTGGCGTATTGTCAAGAGACGACTTGTGTTTTATGGCAGAATGTTGCATTCAGGGGACTGGAGGAAACAAAATGGCCTCCAAAACAGGACTTGGCGAGAAGGCTTTCTGACCCAGCGCGACTCGGTTAATTCGATATCCACACTATTGCTGACATTGATGTCAGGTTGATTTTCATTTGTGCAGTTCTAGCACCTTCTGGTGGCTAGTTTTTTTTTAGTGAAGTTTAATTTTCACAAGACATGTTTTGGCCCTTCTATGTTTAAAATCCACGCTAATGGTCAGATGACATAAAATGCTTGTGAAGCAAGTCAATATGTGGAGGAACTCGATGTGTGCGTGCATTAGCAAGTAAGTGCCTCAATATTAACTCATTTGCTCCTGTATAGAAACGTTCTATATTAAATATTGCCATGGTCCCCAAAAAGTATTTATAATTTTTTTTTATACTAACGCCCAAATCTAAATTTCAACTTAATCTACTGGGTCAAAAAAAAAAATCAAATTAACCTTGGATAAGACAAAAGTAACCCAATCTGCTCAAAGTCTGCCGCTACCCAGTGAGTGGGTTAGGAAAACAATCTAGCCTTTTTTTTTTTTACTTTGTAAGAATGATCTAGTTTGAGATTTGTTGAAAATGGCAGCGCAACCTATACAATAACATGCAAAGTACATGCAATCAGACAATCTAATGCAGACATAAATGATCTAATTTAAATAGATTAAGAAGTTTCCCCTTCGTGTCTTCCAAATATAAGCATAACCAACATACTGTACATACTACCCCCCAACACACACACGCACGCACACACACGCACACACTTTCTGAATAAAAGAGTTAAGCCTCCTAATCAGTCCCCCTGCATGCATCAATGAGAAGCATGCTAATTGGTGCTCATAAATAAGGAGCAATTAGGCTATACCTAGCTGGGGGGGAGGATCAAGTGCTGGTCAGTTTTTCTACGCATTCAAATACAATGTGTTGAAAATGTGTGTTTTAAGACTGGGCCCTGGGCGTTATTTTATTTTGAAATGGCTTGGTCAGAACCAACAAAAAGCCAAAAAATGGTCAAATAACGCCCAGGGGTTAATTGTGTTTAATAAATGTGGAAAGGCTAAAACTAGATCAAAATGGATGATTTTGACACCATTGATATAAACATTCAAACATTATCAGGACAGATAAAGAAAACACAGATTCCTTGCAGCGCAATAACCTTAAGCATCGGCAGGTTATTTGTTTAGATTTATCCTGTGATATGGCCCGATATGAGCTCAACACTAAGACGAGGTATTGGGTTATGCAGATGAGCCCAGTATTAATGCGCATTAATATCCCCCTTCTCCCCAACCATACCTTACGAGCACAGCTCACTTTTAATTAGATTGGATTTACATAACGGTTTCCTATTAAGTGGTTCCCTTGTGACCGCCGCCGCTGACGGCTCCAACTGGTTCCCTCCGACTTTTTCCCTCCGCGCTACTTTGAAGACAGGTTTCGTGGGCGTAGGTGCGACACAGGTTTAGCGATAGCATGCCAAACATGATTGACAGCGTCTGGTGTGATGACATAATCACTTTTGAGTCAACGGCTTGTATCGAATAATGAAATAATGGAGTCTTGGAAGACATTGTAAGCGAACTTGAGTATTTTTGATAACAGCTTTTTGTCATTTTTTCCCCATAAATTCACAAGAAAATTACGAATTTTAAAGGCTTTAAATTTTTTATTTAAAAAATGTTGAATTTCTAAAAAAAAGATGTGTGGGTTATGTTAGGGTTTTCCTGAAATTTACTGTTCACATTAATTTAAAAGTATTTTCTTACTTTTATGAAAGACCTGACTTATTGCGCTTTAAAACAATTCAGAATCTTTTAAATTTATAATTATTGAATTCGAATTATGAACATATTTTCGTCTCATCCTTGCTGACGATAATCTTTGTGTAACACTTAAGTTATTATATAACACGTGTTACTTTCATGACCTCATTTGCTCCCAAAAACATATAAATACGTTCTATTTTAAATGTTAAGTGTCCCAAAGACATATTTATGTTTTTTTAATGTTTTTTTTAATGTTTTTTTTTAAATGTTTTTTTTTTAAATGTTTTTTTTTAATGTTTTTTTTTTTTTCATGCTAGAGCATACAGAAGGCTTTGATATAGCCTCTGAACTGCAGAGAACGGGTGAAGTAATGGTAGTAATTACAAAAATGGCCATCAGGTGGCAGCAGAGTATAAGAGATCAACCAGGGCCATGTTGCAAAAAGCTCTTTCCCCCACAGTTTTAAACAGATTTGTGAATAATGATGAAACTGAGCTATATTCTAATAATAATTGCTGCAAAACGGAAACTTTTTTTTTCCTTGATGAAAGAAGAGACTCTAATCTTTCTTTTGGTAGTTTCCATGTTTTTATAGCAATCTAACACAATATTCTGTGTGCCTTGCAAAATCAATCAAAATCGAGTAAAACAGCTGGGAGCAAAAGGGGTTGCTTCAGTGAAAATGGCTGTGAGTGAATAAGTTAATAAACTAAACGATTTATTCAGTTACTGCCTCCGCAAAATTTTATTTGGAATTTAATGTTTTTGGAGTTTTAATCATGTCATTGATATTTAATAAGAATTGAATTGAATAAGAAATGAAGTGAATCGAATAAGTAAAAAATCAAATTTGATTCAAACTGAACTCTTGTGAATCAAAATCGAATCGATTTAAGAAATCAGAATTGATACCCAGCCCTACTAAATTTCCTGTCTGCATGATGCTAGCTGTACGCGTTAATGCTAATGCTAATATGGCAGTCCGGTCTCCGTCAAAGCTGAGCAAGAGTGCTGAATTTGGTGGTTTCATTCATAAATATTGTCATTGTGTTATATTCTTTAAATGGACTCATTGGGCGATGATTCACCGGCCGACAGCTAGAGATGGCACATGAACGATTGGGGGCGCGGTCTCCAAATGGCCAGTAAATGGTGCAGATGTGCTTCCGCCTATGTCAAGACTCGGACGCTGCATTTAAGAATAATGAAAGGAGCTGCTTTGATTGAACATGATTCAAGTCTTCCCTCTTGCAGATCCTCCGGCCTAAGCTCATTTGTGAAATTACCAACATCGGGTCTAACCTGCCTATGTGCAGTTACGCTCCGTGCCGTAATCTTTTTTTGTTTTTGTTTTTTTTGGATACGTTACATTATATTTGGACAACAATGTTTTCAACTTTGTGTGGATGGGTGAGTTTGGTATGGAAAAACTTCAGAGCCCTGACTTTACCCCCATCAAACACATTTGGAATGAACTTGAATAGAGATTGAGAGCTTGGCACAACTTTTTATTTTCTTCCATTTTTACTTGCCCCAGGTGCCTCAGTTCTATTTTCTGCCACCCAAAATATGTCTTTATTTTTCCATCATAATAGTAAACATATGATTTGTACCCTGTGGGAGCACATAAAGTAAAGCCTCCCTTTTTATATTTCTTGATACTGTGACACAGATTCTTGATGTGTTTTGCTCTCAACTGGTGCATATTGAAAAGAAGAACTACATTGATCATGTTCCCTCCTTTGCTGTTTACATGGAGAGCACACGAGGAGGAGACAAGTAATCCTTAAGATGACCTAAAAACAACTCCTTCAGGATATTCTTCATGTCTCTCGACACACGCAACTACACTATCAAATATTTACCAAAAACCTGAACCCCAACAACGGTTGTGTATTTGGGATAGATATATACAAAAAAAAAGTTCTTTGAAAGTGATCCAAAAGCATCTGCAGTACATCGGAGTATGCTCTCTTTCTCTCTCTCTCTCTCTCTGAATGGCGATACAGAGGCAAAGAAAAATACTTCCTTTCTTTGGCTGGTGCCCTCAATTCAGATGAGTGATTATATGGGCCAGTATAGAGTCTTTCAGTGTGACGGATGCTCGCTGTAATTCTGTTCAATTCGGTGGGATCATGAGAACGTATTTGCATATGTATGATCGGGGTGGCACAATTACTAATCTTGCCAACACATGCATGGATTTACTTCACACCGGTGACTTAAGCCCTCAAGCCCAATTTCACATCTTTCCTGCAATTAGGATGCCTTTTTGTCATGTTTTGCTATTTCGGAATTTGATTACTCAGCGTGTGTTGCCAACCGGATGACGGGAACTCCAACACGTTATCATTCACATAAATATGAAATACATTATGGAGTCAAAGCGCTTTAGTAGGGAACACATTTTATTTATCATTTTATTTTCCTCACTTGGATTTTATAAAGATTTGAACATTGAGTATGTTAATAAGTGTAAGAGTAAGAGTAAGTATATATTTACTTTGGACTATCTTAATTCAATTGTGTGTTAACAATTGAAATGATTTTTTATAAAAAGTTGGTCAACAATTCAATTCGTAATTTTAAATTGGTTCAACAATTCTCGTTTTAGAGTGTACTAGTGAGTTGTTTACCCGTACTAGTAAGAGAATTCACTAGTAGAACAACTGTGGATAAGATAGAAGATGTTACTAGTAAGACAGAAGTGTGCACTAGTGTGCTTTTATAGTACTACTAGTCACAGTAATACTTAGTAATATGTAGTTGTCATGGATGGATAGATAGATAGATAGATAGATAGATAGATAGATAGATAGATAGATAGATAGATAGATAGATAGATAGATAGATAGATAGATAGATAGATAGATAGATAGATAGATAGATAGATAGATAGATAGATAGATGGATAGATAGATAGATGGATAGATAGATGGATAGATGACTTGATTTTTAATATCAAATTAATGACCAAACAGCTTTCATTGTGCAGTGAGTCCAATCCCACTTGCATTCCACAGGCTGGCCACTAGGGGGTAGAGGTCCTCTGTTGAGAGCAAAATGTGCTGCTGGGAGAATAAGCCAACACGCGCGCGCGCACACACACACACCCACACACACACATCCGCACATCCACACACTCTGCTCTTAGAGAGAACCCAAACAAAGTGTCAGGGTGATCATGACAACAGTATCATTTAGAGAATGCATTAAGGGGACAAAATGAGCTCTCTTTTAGCAAACATTTTGAGGTTACACCTTCAAGTAGCCGCCTTTGAATGTAGCCGTCCTCTATCCTTCACGTTCTTGACAGTGTAATAGCCTGGCTTGTTTCTGCTAGGCAATTATTGTGCTCCTAATTGGATTCTTGTGCAAAGCGCCGTCTCTGCTACTCCATTGTGTACACTGGCTTGGGATGGTGTGTGTGTGTGTGACCGGGGCAGCAATGACACATTAAATCAAGCAGTGTGCGTGGGTGACGGTGTCACGGAGGTGCCCACCGGCTTGTCACGGAGGGCTCATTTGCCTTTTCTGCAGGTGACACACACTCTCGTTCGTCACCCACTAAGCGTGCGTCACTGTTGTTGACGGACACTTTCAAGTCCTTCCTCCTCTGTCAGTATTTTGTCGGGAACTCTTGATAAGACCCCGTGGGCTGTCACATGCGGGAAAGGCGCCAAATGAAGGTCACTGTCTGTATGGGCTGGTGGGTGCATAGCGTGCCTGACCTCTGGAGAACCTCAATCGTCTGCTGTGTGGGAGATGCACACACGTAGAAGACGTGCATACAGGCTGCCCCGAGGCCAAACGAGACAAGATAGCGGATGGAGGCTGAGGGTTAAGCTATGAAAGATGGGTAAAGTGATGGAGTAAAGGGAGGGGGTGTTTGGACAGAGCTTAGGTAGCACTCCTGGGAGAACGCTAGAATTTGATGGATAGAGATGGAGTAAAAGATAGGGAGCGGCAGAGAGAAGCCTTGATTGGCTCTGGGAAGATCCTTTCATATGACATGATAAGGAGAAGGAAGCCGGTATGGACAGAAGACAACCGGGACTTGGTCTTATAGTCTTGAGGCTGGAGGGGCAATAGCAATATGAACAGGGACGAAACAATAATGCGGGCAGTCAAACAAAGAAAGTGCACCCAGTGGTGAAATTTAATTGCTATCATCGTGCCTTATTATAGAATGATATTTATCATTGCTAAATTGTTAGTTCAGTCTGTAGTGTGGGAACAGGAAATACGGTAGATCAGTGGTCCCCAAACACCGGGTACCGGGCCGCGGTGTTCCACACAGTCGAAAGAAGAAGAAAAAAACGTGCAGTACTTCCGTGTTATCCTAGGCTAAAACATGTTTTATTTTGAAAAATGACATCAAACTTTTTTTAATTTTTTTTGGAGAGCTCAGTATTGTTCATTTGGTAACTTTACCGGTTTGACATGTCATCATCATTGCTCTCTTTTATTTTATTTTATTTTATTTTTTTAAATTTGTATGTGAGTGAGAATGTGTATGTGCATGTGTGTGTGCGTGCGTGTGTGCGCGCGTGCGAGTGTGTGTGTATTCATTAGTTCACCTAAAACCTATTAAAAAATCCCATACCGTTCACCTAAACCGAACACTTCCAGCCAGAGCCGTGAGGCCATCAGGAGACCCGAGGAAGGACCAAAGAAAAGAAAGGAAAGTGAAATCCAAATGACATCAAACTTGCTGCAGGGAGCTGTTGTTATTCACCTGTTGAGTTTCAGTTGGCTTAACCCACTAAGGACTGAAGCGCCTGGCAAACCATGCCTGTAAAACCTATGGGTGACTTTTGAGTCACCCCTAAAAACCTGAAGTTTTCCTGGAAATTCAACAATATTAAAAAATAATTGATATCTCAGCTCCTAGAAACATAATTGCAAAACATTTCAGAGCTTACACCTGTGGTGTTCACACAAACATAAGTTTATTATTATAAACATTCAATATATTTTTAAGAAATTCAACAAACAACGGTGTCGCATCTACGGGTATATTTACCGTCAACACTGGAGCACACTTGTAATAACTCGACAAAGCCAATGACATTTTTGACATCCTCATTGTCGACAAACATATTTTTTTAACAATATGTCAATGTCAACTGGTTATACTGATTCAAAGTTCCCCCGCACTGTCGTCAATTGCCATAATTTATTTCAAACCAGGAAGTGTGTACGGGAAGTCGGGGGAAAAAAAGGACAACGACACCGACGGACTTCAATGTGACGTCACTCTACAATGGCGACCCTTTTGGAAACAGATCGTGAATTTTATAACACTATTTATTTGAGTATAAAACTAGATCGCTTTCTTCATTCATGAATATTCTACACATAAAACAACACACGTGACAGTATGCCGCTATCTACCTGCATGAAATTATACAGTAAACTATTGGATTGTATGAAATGCTTATGAAATAAGACAAAAAGCAATAAATGAAACGAAATTGCGAGAAGGAAAGTTTGCTGGAGGTCAACATGAGTTTGGAGGACCAAAATAAAAAACTATTTATCACTATCCGGCGACCGCCATTTTGGTTGTTCACTTTCACCTCGACCGCTTTCAGGTCGGAACTGGGAAAAAAAACAACTCGCACTTCCGACCATCCTCGAATGCAACATAAGAGACCATGAATTGGTCAAAACAAAACAAAGTGATGTATCAGCTCTCCCAGATTTAAGGGTAGAAGAGCGCTAGAGCTCACTCGAGCACGGAAATGCACTCCCGGCTGTAATGGGTTAAACAGCATTTCCTAATCAATCAGGACAATTAGGATAGCTTAGAACAGTTTGGACTACAGTGGTACCTTGGCTCACGAACTTAATTGGTTCCCACAGAGAGTATGTGAGCCGAAAAGTTCGTCTTCCAAACAAGTATTTCCCATAGGAAACCATTGAAATGAGAATAATCCGTTCCCAGGTCCCCATAAAACACAATTTTCTACTAAAAAAGCCTTAAAACTACACAAAATATACCTTATTTCATGTATAATAAATGTGCTATTGTATTGTAATTAAAGAAATACACTGTACTGTATAATAAAGTGTTTTTATTTGCAAAACTTGCAACTTGCCTTTGTGATGGTACAGTAGTTGAAGGCTTGATGGAATGGAGTGGGAGAGGAGGGAGGGAGGGAGTTACTGTTTGGAAGGAGAGTCCTCCGGTGTGGCTTCTCTTCTTTGCTTCTTAGGAGACTCTTTATCCTTGTTGCTGACTAAAAACCTCTTAATTGACACCTGTTGCTTTCTGAGTTGTAAGGTCTTACGAAACTGAGGCATCACATTATCATTCATCATGTTGATGATTCTCATAGCCACAGTCTTTTCTGAATGGTACTGTTCGACAAAATCCTGCACATCACTCCACTTAGTTAACATGGTCTTGATGCTCTCACTTGATGCTGACAAACGCGCACCTCGTTCGTGTTTGTCGATGATCTCCTTCTTCTGCTCGACCATAATTTTCTTCAATGTCTTCTTAGGCTTAACACTAGCCTTTTGTGGGGTCTTTTTCAGTCCCATGGTAGCAAAAGTACACTCCAAAAGTACTCCAAAATGATCCAAAATGTCTACCGAACACAAGCCACGTCCGCACTCAAACAAAGGGGGCGACGAACTGGGACGTCGTGAGCGTGCGTCAGCTTCTCGTGATTTCTCGTGTCGCGAGATTTGGTTCGTCCACCGAAAACTAGTTCGTCAGCCGAGACAAAATGCTCGCGAATTTAATGTTCGTGAGGCGAAAAGTTCGTAAGCTGAAGCGTTCGTGAGCCGAGGTACCACTGTATTTGAAATTGTTTTTTTGATGACTGATGATTTTCCCATCGACTTAGACAGTTTGCATAGGGTATGAATAATTTTGGACGTGCCACTTTTTGTTTCAAATGTATATAAAAGCTGAGAAATATTTTCTTCCACAGTGATGCCTCTTGTGCAACTTTCTACTTCTTTTGGGATACAAGCAACTTTAAATCCAAATTTGCGGGGGTATGAATAATTTCTGGTTTGACTGTACACACACACACACACACACACACACACACACACACACACACACACACACACACACACACACACACGCACACACACACACACATTTGTTTTACTATCGTTGTGAGGTCATCTCATTGACATAATGCATTTCCTAACCCCTTCCCCAAACCCCAACCATCAAAAATGATTGCCTACCCCTATTCCTTACCCTAACCTCAACCATAACCCAATTCAAACCTAAACTCTAAAACCAAGTATTGACCCTCAAAATGAGGTCTAAACTTGTGGAGCCTAGCTAAATGGCCCCATATGGGCGGGTGGGCACAACTCCACAACTCTGTAAAATCTCGAAATGTTGGCCCCACTATGTAACAAAAACAAGACCACACACACACACACACAAACACACACACACACACACACACTGTCTGTGGGAGCACATTTGAGTTTTTGCTGTTTTTTGCAGTTTTCTGTCACGCGCTTACTCCCATCGCTCTCATTGAAAGCTGCATTTAAAAAGCCATTCAAGTCATCATGTGTTGCATTGTCACTGACAGGTGTTGCCCGGGAAAAGCACTTAGTCATGTGCCACATTTCCAATCTTTCTGTCAACATTTTTCTTTCATTCTGGCAGTTGCTTTGATGGCATGTCTCAAAATGGACACTATTGTTGAACAAGTCCCTGCTCACTCTGCTTGGTGTGTTCAGTGCCAAGTTAAGTCGATATGTCCTGTTTTTTAATTTATGTTGCTTTTTTCCCCAAATGCTAAACAGAACACATAATTAGCACTAATGTGTCATAATCCCCCCCCCCCTTGTGTAAATGGAAATGCATTATGAAATAACTTCAAAGTTCCATATAAGAACAAAGCATACGGCGCAAGCTAATTAACTTATAACCCTGAACAAATTGCTTTCCGTCTGCTCCAGATCCGCCAGATTAAAATACTGCTTTTGTTTAAATTTAATGGCGATGGAGGTAGACCGACCACACATTCCCTCGTCCCCCCCCAACGATGAGCCTTATCAATCCAAGCACACACGGCCCATTAGATGCAAGGACTTAGTAGGTGATTAATTGATTTTTAATTGGCTAAAGCATCATGGTGGCCAACGGACCCAGGTTATACCCTGCCGCTACGCACAAACATGCAGGCCGACTGTAACGTTGTTAAGAGAGCGGTGCCAATGCCATGCTCCTCACGCCATGTGGCGGGCAGGCGGGGAGGAGGATAATCATCAGGACCATGCTCAGGCTTCTGCGCCCCTGCCTCGTTGCCCTCTCAAGGGCTTAGCCAGAGTCAGAAGCCCGTTTCATCCTCCGGCTGTGCTCTGATAGAGCAGCCTATTAAACCGGTCTTTATCATACCGAGGCTTGATATACACTTAAATAGCCTGCGAAGACTATCACAGATGCTGTTGGTTTTATTTCCCTTTTTTTTTTTTTTTTTTTTTTTTTTTTTTTAATATGCAGCCTTGAGGGCTGCTCACACACTACTACCATTCTAACATTGTTATCCAAATATCACATGCAAATGCACGAGGGAATTGTGCACAAAATGGGCATATGCAGGGGAACAATACGACCGTGTGATTTGGAACAAAATGCAATCACTGCAAGGAGACACCCGCTTTGGTAAACATGGCTGTCAGACGCGGCAGTGAGAAATATGATTGGTCAAAGGGCACGGGATGCAATATGCAGCATGCAGAAAATGGCTGAGGTGCACTTTGCAATGGCGAGTTCATTAGCATTTAGTAGCAGAAGTGACAATGTGAAAAGGTGTTCAAAAGACAACGCTTGAAATAGAAATACTGCAAGTCATGTTGAAGGACATCAGGTTAGTAATTTGGTCTTTTTTTTTTTTCAATTTAGTGTGTCTGTTTAGTAGGGATGGAATGAAAACCGATTTGAGTGGTAAAATCAGGTTTCATTAATGAAATACGAGTGCACCCAATCGAATCCCAGGTATTAAGATACATATCGAAGCGTCTTAAATAGGGGAGATGCACACCCCTAATATATATATATATATATATATATATATATATATATATATATATATATATATATATATATGTCTGTAAGATGTCAGAACATTGGCAATAAAATTGATTATCATATATAGAGTTTTTATTTCATTTCTGCTTTTGAGTGGCAGATAGAGTGGAACTTATTGTCCATTAGTTTTATGACCTGATTGTGTGCGTTTTCACACACAATTGAAAATATTGAAAAAAACAATAAAGAGCATGACATTGCCGATAAAGTGGTGGCCTGAGGCTTTTGCACAGTCAGTAAATCGTTTGTAAACTGCAAAGTGTTATTCATGAATACAGTCTGAACAATAATTACTGTTATGTTTAGCTGAGCGAGGCTACAGTTGAGGAGGTGATGTCTCTCAGCATTAGTTAGCGGTGAAATTGTGCAAATGAGGAAGGATTTCAGCCAAGGCACAAACTAAAAAGTGGTTGAAAGTGAATCACGGCGGTCAATAATCCTGACCTAATGCGGTGAGTAAAGCCATCTGTGGCCTCTCATGCACAATGAGTTCTCTCTCAAGCTTGTGGGAGACAAGTTAGACATAAATTCTCCTTTTTGGGATTATTATGCTCCATGTTCTTATTTTTATCAAACAGAGGTCACAAGATCAATTCTGCTTATGATGGCAAAGCTGTCTTTGAATTAATCACTAGCACACATTTGCAAGTTTAATTCAGTCTCCTGAAATACCGACTGCACACCAGAGTGCTGTTTGCCTCTACGCACTCTGTGAAAAAGCAGTGATTTTGAGCGTTCCTAATGGCTTATTGTCTAAATTTGTCAAGTGTTAAGAGTTGTTTTGTTGCTGTCTGGTGCACTAATTAGCTAAGTGCATTGTCTCCTCAAAGGCCATAACGGTGACTCGGCTAATTTTACACAATTAATCTGCTGTCACAACAGTGGTGGCTAATAAAGAAAATGGAAATCACAAATATCTGAAATATATATATATATATATATATATATATATATATATATATATATATATATATATATATGTATGTTTAGCAAAAGAGTTCTATAGCTAAAATCATCTCTCCACAGATTAAAAAGGGATATTTCTGCTCTCACATAAACAAGGTGAGCCGCATTCCCCCTGCTGAGAAGCACCGCTAAGTAGCAAATTGAAGCTAGTTGTTTGCGAAATGAAAGCCCAAAGACGTAAATGGATTAGAAGCCATTCAAAGACAGAGGGAAAACAAATGTGGTCATTGTTTATGTAATCTGATATTGACTTAAATAAATTGCACTGCCATTGTCAGAGAAAAGGGAATGAAACAGCTACTCCAAATTCAATAAAAAAATAAAAAAATCTTTTGTGGCATGAAAATTCAATTTTCAAAGAAATGTGAGTTTTGTCAGTGATTCCAAGAGGCCTAAATATAGAATCAGTTCAACTGAGTTGACAGATTTTTTCTGCACAAGTTTGTGCAAGTAGGCACCAGCAACTACTTTGTGAAGTCGCATTGTCAAGCAAAGCTCCACATGAATATGCAAGAGCTGACACCTTGCCGCACTAGACGCTCGATTACAGCAAGACGCTCGGCCTCCGATCTGCGAGTGCAGATATTGGCACTGACAGCTGGATGCCGATGCCGACTGCCGAGCTTCCTGGAGTCGCAAGCATTTAGCAGACGCTCCATCCCGGAAGCTTCAACGACATCAATAATCAAATATCACATCACAGTGCAAGAATTATTTTAACGAGCTGCTGTTCTGGTCTTTCTGAGTAAATACATTCATGCACAGAACTTTCTAACAATCTTTCAAAGGAACTCCTAATGAACCCTCACAACAAAACAAATGAATTCAAGCCATTAAACGTGAATACATTAACTCACAGCGGGATGAAAGAAAAACACAGTGTCTTTACAATGGAAATACTGGAATAATCCATCAGCACACTCCTTTGGGTAATCAAACAGCCATGTCATACCTAAATACAGCCAATGTATATTTTGACCTTAAAAATGATGGGTTGCTGGGAGATGCTCTCAAAAAACAGTTGGGTCAAAAAAAATATGGGTGCCAAACCCACTTTTTGGGGTATTCATTAAATAAAAAATGGTCAAAATGAAAAACCCACAAAACAATCCCAAAATTGGGTTAACAACCCCAACATTGTTTTTTTTTAATTTTATTATCATTATATTTTTTTTAACAAAATCTCCCAAATTACATTTTAGATCATAAGAACATATATTGCAAAGTTACCTTACAAAATCTTTGTTAATTTTAAAGATGGTACAATACAAGAAAAATCAATCAATAAATAAAAGACATTTCACATGAAAACAAGTCAACCAATTTGGATATCACACAAATGAAGCATCATAGGAGAAAAAATCCAAGAGATTCGACAATTAACTGCTTTTCTTATTGTTGATTAATTTTATAGCTTTAAAAATGGATTTCAATTCCAGAAGGAAACACACAAATCTGGGGGAGGACTTGGAAAATTTGTGAATTAAAAAAAACTTAGCATAAAGAATAACAAAATTAAATATTCAAAATTCTTGTTCTTATTCTTCTGAATTGCTATAGTAGCAAACTACATCTTTTGGATTAAGATTCTAAGGGGTTTAGAGGCTTTAAAGAAAAAAAGGCACTAAATCGCGCCAAAATTGTTTAGTGATTACACAATCAAAAAATAAGTGAGAAACTGTTTCAACTTTCATTTTTTTTCAGAACAAAGGTTGCTAATATTGGAAAATTTGGATATCAAATAATTAGTAGTATAAATATTATGCAAAATATTCAGATGTATATACTTTGGCTTCATTAGTAATACAAATTCAATATTTATAAGGTAAAAGCCACACCCTTTTCCAATTTATATCTGTCATTTTAGAATCACAGAAAAACTTTCCTCTAGGCACAATTTTGTTCTTTTTTTGTAGAATCTGGCGTATATGTTTATTATTACATTTTGTGTCTGTAAATTCAATTCCAATTAATTAGTAAATGTAATTTTGAGACGCTGTCATTCATAACGTCATATCCACAATGTGACTTCCTATTTGGTTGTCTTTCGGTTTGATCGCGTCAACATCCATGGTTGGCATCAGAGAAGCAATGCCGTAAGTAATATCATTTTAAGGACGTTTGAAATCCTCAATTGTATACATTTGGCAAACTGTATTGACGTGATTGAATAGCGCCCTCTTCTGGCTATTCAATGACAATTTTCTTTAAATAGTGATTTGCTTAGTAGCAGATCGTTTACTATTTTTTGTACATATTATAAAGTGGATTATGCTTCTCAAATAAGTGATTATTTTGTATTGTTATTTTCAATTTCCACCGGCATGTCCGAAGAATTATGTAAGTAAATGTTCAACTTTGTCTTCATTGGCTCCGGTTTACGTTCGTGATAAGTCACCGTTAAAGAACACACTGCATGAGAACACGCTAGGTTGGTTTGTTGGTTATTCATTTGACCCAACTTTTTCTGTTAAAAGAATAACCCAAAAGGCTGTGACTGCCCATTTTTGACCCATATTGGGTTATTTATTCACTAAATAGTTTTCAGAATGTGTGGAGTTTGAGTAGAGGACTTTTACCCAGTGTTGGGTTATTTATTTTAACCCAGCAGATTGCGTTTCGGTCGGTTAAAGCAGTGGTCCTCTGCGACCCCTATCCAGCCTATTTTCCATGTCTCCCTCAGGAAACACAGGTGAGGATCAGGCTTTTCCAGAGATAGCTGATTAGCTGCTCATTTGAATCACTGTGGTCCCCGAGGACCGGGGTTGAGAATCACTGGGCTAAAGGTAGGGCTGGGCGATATATCGATATAAAATTTATATAGATATATTTTTAAACGGGATATGGAATTAGACTATTTCGTCTATATCGATATAGTTCAAACTTGCGCTCTGATCCTTGCTCTGCTGCGCTTCTGCTGTGCTCCGTTCGAGTCTCACTGCTCTGTGCCCCCCCCCCCCCTCTTGCACGGGGTTGGGGCACTTAGTGCTTGTGAAGCACATGTCTCTCCACTCCGCCAACACGCAAAGCGCGGCGGAAGAATTGATTTGTGAAAAAAAAAAAGAAGAAATCACAATATGTAGGGAGGGAGCGAGCAGGCCCGGCGAGCAGCAGCGAGTGTGCCAGCCAGCAGCCTGACAACAAGGAGTTGGTGAGCATGAATGTGGCTAGCGACCAGCTAGCAAGAACTCACTACACTCGCTACACTAAGAGGAGTACGATAGATAAGTTCTAGGGAGGGGTGGAAGCAATACAAATACTTTTCATCGTCCAAACAGTGCCACAAACTTAAGTATAAAGTGTGTGAAGCTGTGCGCTACAAGAGTCTTTGGTTTGTCATATTTTGTTCTTTTTTAATGATCCTTATTTGCAACTGTGAATTTGTCAGAAAGGGGAAGAGATTCGGTAGTTTTATTTCAGTAAACCATTTGTATTCAAGTTTTCCAGTGCTACTCACACTGGTGTATGGAAGGTGCAGATGTTTGGTGGTGGTCGGATGGGCCGTAGGCGTACACTGGCAGCCACGCTTCCATCAGCCTGCCCCAGGGCAGCTGTGGTTACTTAAGTAGCTTACCGCCACCACAGTGTGAATGTGTGAGCGCATGAATAATGCAACCACTGTGAAGCGTCTTTGAGTGTCCAAAAAAGCTCTATATAAATCTAATGCATTATTATTATTATTATTTTCTCGTGAATGGAGCTCAGAAAAAGATTGGCTGATTATAGTTTATAGGCAATTTTTATTTAAGATATATTTTTATTTAACTGTGGCCCTTGCAGAGATTTAGTTTGAAAATGGTTATGCAGCATTTATATTTACATTTTATTATTTGAACAACTGAGCATTTTCATGAACCAGGTGAAGAAACCCGTTTATTATTTATTCATTTGATTTAGCCACTATTCAGTGAAATATCCGGTTTCAATAAAACTACTTGTGTCGTGTCATATTTGGCTTTGACTGAAAATTTTCTTGCGGGGAAAATAAAGAAATAAATAATAATGATAATTTAAAATATATATATATATATATATATATATATATATATATATATATATATATATTGACACCATATGCCGATTGCCAGCCACTGCCTGTCAGGAAGGACATCCACCTGTTCTAAAAAAAAATAATTAAAAAAAAACATACCATGAAAGTGAAGTCGCTCTGGCAACCCCCTGACAGGTGAAAGTTGCTTCTTGGCATCTGAAGAAATTTACTTGATGAATTATTGGGAAACTTGTTGTTCCACCAATCATTCATCAGAACCTTCAATCACATTGTATAGAATTGACCCAAAAACTCAATGAATTATTTGTGAATGGTTCACCGCTGTAGGCAAAAACCTCTCATAAAAGCTTTTATCTCATCATTACTAGGCAGAAATGTTTATATTTAGACTATGCGCAGTTCATCTCACTTGAGCTTGAAAAAACAAAAGAATGTAGCCAAAGCTATTAAAACAACAGGGTTACATTTTTTCGTGAATGTGAAGAAGGCAATTACGTTGTTGTTATTATTGTAAATGTCTCACGGGGGCATTCAACCAAATGTGGGAATGAACGAGGCGGTTTTAAACTCGGGTATCTTAAACATACAGAGCCATACTAGCACGACGCCAAGATTTGCAAGTCTGAAACAGTTTTGGCAAGGATGAGCGCTGCCATTAAAATGGATTGGCGTAGCCGTGTGTGTGGCCTATTTTACAGGCGATGCTGAGCGACTCCTCCGACGTGCAGGTCCTGCATTTGCCTTTTAAGAGGCCCTTATCGCTGTCACACTGTCTTTGTGAGTGCATGCAGATAGACTGTAGTGCGAGTCAGATGTGACAGCTGCTGATAAAAACACACGCACACACAAAGCGACATCCTCCATGAAAGTGTCAAGAATGAAATGCTCCGAAAGCGCTCTGCAACTCGGGGAATATTTCTGTCATGAAAACAGAACAAATAAAGTATCACTTTTTACGTATATACCAGCGACATTTGAAAATGCTTATGTTGTGTGCCCAAAAAGTCTTTCGTCACAACAACACTGCATAATTTATATATATTTTTTAAATATATAGAAATTAGTGCTGTCACTATAACAATATTTTTAGAATTATTATTCAATCGATTAATTGACTAATCTGATTTATTTTATTTTTGTATTAAAGTGTAATGTATTACAAACACAATTTTTTTCCCCATGATTGCGGTTTATTAACCAGTGATTGGTGTTTATTTTGTACTCCGTATTCATATAGTGATTAATAAACGAGGGATTGATGTTACCGGTTTGGCCATTGTTTTCCAAAGTAACAACAGATGTTTGTAAATGTCAAACACAGAATATAATCAGTCTTCTTTCATGAAGGACGCCAGAAGTCAGTGAACAATTGCTGTTGATATGCTAAGATTTTAAATTGAAAAATGTCTCCAAATGATTACTCGATTATAAAAATAGTTGTTGATTAATTTGATACTTGATTACTACTTGATTACGATTAATCAATTAATTTTGAAGCTCTATAAGAGAGATAAAGGGGAGATTTGACACAGACGTGTAATTGCAAAGACTCTCAGGGTGGAGGTTGGGTCTTTTTAGTAAAGGTTGAAAAAGTAACATCAGAGAGGCAGCTTTTCCGTTGTATTCATTCAGCAGCAGTGCGGCGTCGCTTCTTAATCAGACCCGCCGCTCCTTCGAGCAATAAATAATTTTTTGGTGTGTGCGCTGAGTTCCGAAGACGTTTTCCTGTCAGACAAGCCACGGGGCAAATTTTGTAGTGCCAACGCAAGTTTCTGATTGGCGGGCTGGTTTCACGCTCGTTCCTGGTTGGCTGCTGTGACCTAGCAGTGCACATGCAGGGAGATGAGGCTATTATTCTCCACATATGTACTCAAATGTGGAGAATAAACGAGAAAGTGAATAAAAAGAGAAATAAAATAAAACACCAGACAGCAGTGTGACCTCCTGTCACCTGCAGTTAATTTCGTCTACCCCGTTTGCGGGCGCGGAGGCGACCCGTTTTATGTATAGACCCCCGTCCTTTAGCTGACAGCGGATGGTTACGTTAAAGGTAGCACAGGTTGTGTTTGAGCAATAAACGTAACTACATGCATTAAAATAAAGCATTTAAAAAATGTTTGTGTATCACATTCAGAATATTTCTTCATGTCAAACTATTGGGCCCTTTTTTTTCCCCATTTTAAATGATGCAAGTAATTAACTAATTAGAAAAAGAGGAGGATGAGTGTGTGCAGTAGATCAAAAAAATGTTGAGGACGTCCTCATAAAATTAAATGTCAAAAGAATTAACACATAACAGGTGCTCTTTAAATTTGGCGGGCAACAAATGTTGATAAAAAAGCCTTTTTAATAAAGCGATTAATCGTGATTAATAAAAATTCTAAAATGTGATTAACTCTTTGACTGCCAGACGTTTTCAGAAACAGGATGTCGCCAGTGCCAGCCGATTTAAGCATTTTGACTGATCTTTCAAGGTCCACAGAAAATGTTGTGTTTGGACTATGGAAACACACATACTACCAAATGAAAGATTGAACTCTCATCTTTCATCAGAAAAAAAAGTTTGTTGCTACCTTATTCCGTTCTTCAGTAATCAACAATAGAAAATGGTTAGTTTCACCGAAATGCTCTGTTTTGAAACAAAAAATGGAGAAAAAGAGCTTTTTGTGAAACGATGTTATTTCATGCACTCTAGTGAATTGTACACTTCTTTTTGTTCATGAATGATGCCACAAACACCTAAATAGTGCTTTACTTCTGTAAAACACTTACCACCAACGATGAAAAAGTGTTTTTAGATTGCAAAATACGTTTATTTCCATTCAACACTGTAATAATTTAACAAAACAATTTCGCAAACTATTTACAAATGTGTGCAACTGTGGTACTATTTACAATTATGTGGATGTTTCAAATACAGTTTTTCTTTTTGTAACACTGCCCTGCGTGCAAGGAGACGGAGCAGGATTTGCACAACAGATACGTTTCACTTCGATTGTCCGTTTTGTACGTTACACTTTTTTGACGGCCTTTTTTTGTTGCTACCTTATTCCGTTCTTCAGTAATCAACAATAGAAAATGGTTAGTTTCACCGAAATGCTCTGTTTTGAAACAAAAAGCGGAGAAAAAGAGCTTTTTGTGAAACGATGTTATTTCATGCACTCTAGTGAATTGTACACTTCGTTTTGTTCATGAATGATGCCACAAACACCTAAATAGTGCTTTACTTCTGTAAAACACTTACCACCAACGATGAAAAAGTGTTTTTAGATTGCAAAATACGTTTATTTCCATTCAACAGTGTAATAATTTGCCAAAACAATTTAGCAAACTATTTACAAATGTGTGCAACTGTGGTACTATTTACGATTATGTGGATGTTTCAAATACAGTTTTTCTTTTTGTAACACTGCCCTGCGTGCAAGGAGACGGAGCAGGATTTGCACAACAGATACGTTTCACTTCGATTGTCCGTTTTGTACGTTACACTTTTTTGACGGCCTTTTTTTCCGGGGAATAGCAAGTAGCAGACTGTACCCACTCCTCCGATGAATATGCATTGGACTCGGGGCACTCTTCGTCGTCCGATTGAACGTCCGCCTGAGCGTGCTCAGTTGTGCTCCGCGTTTTCCGGTGTTCAATGTGCTCTTTAGCGTTGGTCGATGCCTTTCGTCTTTGAAAAAAACTGGTCGAGCGTGAGCTGCTTGCAACCGGTCGCCATGTTTTCTTCCCTCCCCCAGCCATTGTCCCCTCTAGCTCCGCCTCACGTCTTCTACTGACGCCTACCCAATCTTGTCAAAAGAGAGTCATTGCTGCCATCTAGGGGCCAAAAATAGTCATTAGGCTAACTAGATCTGCTTGAAACTTTCACCACAGCTTGGCAAGGCTTTCCTCCACCCGTTTCAAAAAAAATAAAAAATAAAAATTGGATGACGTCTTTTAACTTCATCGGCGGCCCTCCGTAGGTTTTTACTTGACGTCTTTTAACGTCCATGGCAGTGAAAGAGTTAATCTGACAAAAAATTGTAATCGTTTAACAGCTCTAGTTAATTGATACGTGTCGAGTGATCAGCAAGATGAAGATGACAAATTCTGATTGAACCAGTGTACAGGGAGTCCTTGAGTTACGACATACGCGACCTACGGTGTTTCGACTTTACGGCGCCCGTGTCTCGTCCGTACCATCTTCTTTTGTTATTAATTTCCCACAGTAATCTCACCATTTTAAATTTATTTGAAGTTGTGATGTTCATCTAGCAGGTCGGCTCGCCATCAGGCACATCACATTTCCGTGTTTAAGTTTGAATTAGCTCCGCTCTGCCGTCCGTCAGCAATCAATGTCCGTGTTGAAACATGAAATATTGGTTCCGACATCTTCCGGGTGGCGCAAATATGTTTTTTAAAATGACTGTACTAAACATTTTGATGTAAATATCGACTTAAATGGTGAAATCCAAATGAAGTCGAAATTCGGATTACATCGTCAGCGTAGGAATGGAACTTGTCTGTAACTTGAGGACTCTCTGTATGTATTATTCGATTTAAGGATCAAGTTGTTCAGCTTCTTGATAGAGAACAACAAGTTCTGCAAAATAAAAAAAACAAAAAAACACAGAAACAAGAACAGGCAGCGTTGAGAGGAGGTCAAATTTCACCCGAAAGCCAAATATCGGTGACTTTTTGTGAATATCCTTCATTTTAGAGCTTTTACGTGAGCTGCGTTTCTGCTAGCATTATATTCTTTTTAGGATTAATGTTAAAAAAAAGACACCAAAATGAGGTTACTTTCATTCCACATCCACTTCTGAAAAAAAGTCCCTGCAATCTATCTTAAGAGGATAGAGAAGATTGTGGAGGTTAGCTGATTGTTGATTGACAGGATGTGGACCCCGAGGATGGCAGTCTTTCAAAGAGAGGAAGGCGCCGGTTGGCGGCGGCAGAAGAAAGGCAACTTAAGAGGAAGAGACAGGCTGCTGGTTCCAGCACAGTGCACGCTGTAGCTTCCCATCAACTCTGAGCTGGATAAGACCGCGGAATGTATTAATACCTGTTGAAAATATCCCAGCGCCTGATGGACTCCCACAGGAGATGTGAAGGGCCATACCTCCATATCAGCTTCTCATCTAATTTGACAAATGGATGGCTATTATACCATTTTCTATGATAGGCGAGCTCGGCACTGGGGTGGCGGGGCGCTGCCACTTTAGATTTAGAACTAAAAGCTCCCCTTCTGAAGTCCTCCACCCTGTCTGTACCACTTTCTGCACATCTGCCTGGATTGCTACGCTATCTTCGCAACGTCTTCTGATTGAATTCCAGCGAAAAGCATTTTCAATGCATCCTCATCAAGCTGAGAAGCACTTTATCCTTCCAAGATGGTGTTTGGGCGTTTGAATTGACATCGTGCAAAACACATATCTCCTCTAGAGTACAGTAAAAATAAATTCACTTCTTTGTTGCCTAGGGCTACTGAACAACTAAATCGAATTCAAATCAACATCACAATGTGGTAGAATGCAATTTATAAATTGCAGATGCTGAAATTTGTAAAAACAAAACAAAAGGCTAGCTCATTTTGCTCAGTCGACCAAACATAGGATTTATGTTTATGTCTAATTCATTTGTTGGAATTTTATGAACTTATTGTAGTGAATGCTTAAAAGACTGCAGGTCAAAGTGTTTAGTAAGTCAACAACTTGAATTGAAGTAGATAATAAACTGGCTATATTTTAGCTTAAGCCTTACTTGTGAGACTAAAACATGCACATATAAATTAATTTGTTGCTTGTGTGTGTGTGTGTTTTTGGGAGGGGTGTTTTTATAAAATATTTGCATATTTAGTCGCAATTTTGAGAGGAGGGGGTGTCACAATTAGATTATTTTTGTTTTTATTTATGTTCTGGCACGCTGTATCTCACAGAAGTTAGCACACCCCTCATATTTGTGTAGCTATTTTACTGTATCTTTTCTGTTGTCAGGTTTCCATCCAAATGTTTTGAAATTTTTAAGCACATTTTGTGAAAACGTTTCCAACCGTTCTTCTTTTGCGAATATTGAGAGGGGACTCCGCCACTGTAGGTGGCAGTATACACCATAGAGATGTGATTTAAAAGAAGAAGAACAGGACGAAACTGCGCCATGCAATGACGTCGTATGAGTTTGCTTTTGTAATTATTGATAAACCGTAGCATTTTCTTTGCTGGTTTCCATCTAAAATTGTAATAATATTCGCTTCTTTAATTAATTCCAAAAATATTTCTGTTTTGTCGTCCCCCCAAACATACCTTACTTTATCATCCGCCATTGCTTTCACACGGAAGCAAAGCCGTTCCTTCGTTCCTCAAAAGAATCTTGTACACACAGAAACATATCAAGTCATGCGTGTGTCCAAAATAAGCCGTTCAGGTCGTTAAACAGCTGTAACAGCCACAGGGAGTTAACGAAAAGCATCGAAAAATAATCAGCAAAGAAGACGGACTACTAATCTAAATAGCCGATAGGCCAAGACTTTTGAAGCCGTGAGGCGGCCATATTACTCCACCCAAGAAATGTTTGTCGGCATTCGATCCTATACATAAATACTGTATATATATATATATATATATATATATATATATACACATACTAGCCTTTGAGCTGTACACGTCTAATCTGTATATATGGTTTATAAAGTAGTCTGCTTGCGAGATGGGAGGAGTAAGATGGCCGCCCTGTCGCTTCAACGCTTGCATGGGTGTGTATGAGCTATCTAGTAGTGTATACAGATCAGTGAGACAAACACAGGAGAAGTGACAAAGGCGGGTGATTCCAGTACAACAACGTCACGCAATATATTTGGCTGTAAAAGCTAAGGAGGTTGCGCAAAACGACTATGTCGCAGCTATCAGCCATTGTTGCCAGAATGGCAGTTTGTGCGCAGTCACGCGAGAATTGGAGCATACGTCATCAAACCGGAGGCGTATATGGTGTCCACATTGGAACGTACGGGGGGCGTTTTGAAATCTTTCCACTCTGGAGCTCGGTTCCAAAAGTGATCGGTTTCAAGCTCCGAAATGGCGCCGACGTGTGGATGAACTGCCCAAATGGTAAGAAACTTGTGCGGCTACATTGAAACGGGCTTTTGTGTGGACGGGGCCTCATACTAGTCAATGAAAGTTCAGTATAGCACCTTATGGAAAAATGAACTCTATCAGGATTTGAGAAAAACAAATTGTTGCGCTACACAAACTTGGTCAAAACTATAATAAGAATACCAACACGCAAAGACCATACAGCAGTTCAACAGGAGAGGGAAAATATCTGATTGGGCCACATTTTCACTTAAGAGTGCACTCACTTTTGTTGCGAGGGATACAGTGAATGTTAAATATCATTTTTTTCCAGTGTTTCATGAAAATATATACTTGAATGAAATCTATTTAAACAAATGTAAGGTGTGTACTTTATCCTTTGCACCACAATTGTTGTGAATGACCCTAAAGAGAAATCAATTTCAGAATTGCATGAAAGACAAAGCACGTCCAAGTGTCTAACAATTCCTCTCTGTTAATACTCATTGACATCTTGCTGCTGCCTGTGAGCACGACTATATTCTATTTACATCCTCAGTTGCATTACACATTTCCCCTCCAGGTGATGTTGAATATTAGGAGCATATAAATGTATCTGCTATCTCCGGAGCGACAAATTGTCAGTTAAGGAGAGTGTATTTGCAAATATGGCACATGTTTGACATGATCTCACTGTAAAGCGCAAGAAAGAAGCAAATTAATTATTTTGAGTCAACAGTGAGAGATATAGAGAGAATGATGTCATTAGCATATATGTTAGGCAGTCTCAACATGCAGAGGGACAGATATGCTAAGACAAATGTCTTCCTATAATAATAAGAAAAGGTCATGAAGAATAATAAGACAAGCTTGTCAGGAAGCTTCCAGAAATTGCAATACAGAAGAACCACCTGCAACAGAAACAATCATCGCTCAAACTCTGATCATTCACACACATTTTAGCATTTTGCATTATTCAACGAGAAAGAAATCGTGTTCAGTACATTGTATGTTCTTTTGTCTCACAATGCCCTGTTTCAATATTCTTGACTAAAGTGTTGGGTAATGATGAAAGCGTCGTAAAAGTGCCGGAAACATGAAAGCCAGGCTCGTCTTCTAGAGGCGATTAATCAGTGATGAGCCCGCTGGCTTGAGTTCCACTTGAGGCTTTCTCAAAGATCTGGCTCGCCGCTGTCATTCTGGAGAATCCTAAAGAGTTTGGCTGCGGATTTGGAATGTGACACTTCTTGTCAAAGGTTAAAAAGTTTCAGATCATAGACAATGAAAATGCTTTAGTAATACACTTTAAGGCAAAATTTAAATGAATCCGATTGGTCGATTAAATTGAAAAATCAATAGATTAATCAATTCTAAAAAAAAATCGATAGTGACAATTGATAAAGATGTTCCAGGGCATGCTTCTGAGATTGCAGCACAGGTGAGCCCTCATCCCAGCGCTTTCCCCCCCACATGTTCACACCCCACATGTTGACCCACCATCTGAACAACTTCCCTTCAAAAAAAAAAAAACACAACCTACTTTGACCCTCAAAGATGTTAATCCATCTGACATGCAAAATGTTGTTATTGAGCATATAGTTAAACATGAAGACTGTAGACTCAGTCCCTTTTATGAACGCAGCCCCCGTCCGAACAATGAAGTGGATTATAAAACATGGCGCTCTAATACAGATTTCTTGCTGGAAGACATACATCATCCAGATGTATACAAATCAAGAAAAATACTCTGCATCCTCTTGTCACCTGCAGTTGACATAGTCGTTTGACACCAAATTCATCACCATCAATGTATTTGACCATTCTAGATTTAGCATATGGTACAGTCAAAGATGGAGATGACCTCTATGCCACATTTTTGAACACACTACAAAACCAAGGCGAGAAGTCCTCAGTCTATCTTCAGAGATTACAAGCAATGTTGAACACCACCCTCAGGAGAGGCGGTGTAAAAGCAAGTGACATGGACAGCCAGCTCCTGAAGCAATTTTGCGGAGGCTGCTAGAATAACACCCTTATATCTGAGCTGAAACTTGAACAAAAAAGACACAGTCCACCTACCTTTGCAGAGCTTCTTTTGCTGCTTCGTATTGAAGAAGACAAACGTGACTCCAAAGCTTGTCACATGAAACAGTATTTTTGTGCTTCAAAACAGAAAGTGTCTTCACACTTCCAGGGTGCTTGTGTCCAGTGGGTGGAAGAATATATAGCATCAGATCAAACAGACAATGAACCAGAATCTGAAATACAAGACCTCAAAAGTCAAATAGCTGCAGTCCCAGCTTCTCCGAATCACACAAAAAGGCAAGAAAGCTCGCTCAAACAAACCATTTTCCCCAAAATTTGCTGTCAAGCCCTCAGCTGAAAATGATAGCACAACGAACAAAGCCAGCCAACAGTCGCGATGCAAGCAACCGTAATAAAACAAATCAAAACACTGGTATTGTTTCTGATGTGGTGAAGATGGCACATAAGGCCACAATGTGAAGCTGACCCTTCTCTTGTTGCTTCAAAAAGGAAACTGCTCACTGAGAAACAGCTGGAATGGGAAGCGAAAAATGCCTCCTCATCATCTGATCCTTTAAACTAGTACCAGTCACCACTGAGGGAAAAATGGCGGCTGAGATCTACCCACTTGGGTTCTTTGAATTTAACAGGATGCCACAACGGGTAACCAATGCCCCTAGTACATTCCAAAGAATTATTCAACACTGCATAGGAGAGCTAAACCTAAAGCTTACGCTTGTTTTTATTTATGATCTGATCGTTTTCTCCTCGACACTGGAGCAACATGAAGAACGACTCCTGAATGTGCTCAACAGACTGTAAGAATACGGCCTGAAGTTGTCCCCAGACAAATGTAGGTTCTTCCAGACGTCTGTTAAATACTTATGCCATGTTGTTTCCAAAAAAGGAATCCATACAGACCCTGACAAGATTGCTGCTCTTAAAACCTGGCTAAAATCAAACAATCTGAAGGAGTTGAGAACCTTCTTGAGGTTATTACCGCCGATTCATATACGATTACTCAAAGATTGTGAAACCCTTCAATGCACTCACTTCTGGATACATGCCACTGTGGAAACACACCAAATTTAAAGTGAATGGAGAGAAGTATCTCAATCCTAAAGACGCCTTCCGAGACAGATGGACAAAAGAATGCCAAGAAGCGTTTGAAATTGTCATTGCCAAGTTGACAAATGTCTTGGGGTTTGCTGATCCCAAGCTGCCCTATATCCTGCATACTGTTGAAGAAAATTATATTTTTCTTCCGCGTGTTCGTTTTCTTTCGGGTAGTGAGAATGTTGGTTATCCGAATGCAGGCTGGAGATCGATGAACAGTCACTTCGAAGCTTTTATTTCTACAGAATATTCCGGGCACAAGTGAGTTCCAGACAATGGCTGCAGCCTCTCACAAGTGCCCAGATTAGAGTTACTTACAACATTCTTATACTATCTTGAAGGGCGGTACCACAAAGCCCCCAGCAACCAGCCCCCCCAGAGTTCACCGGACATGAGATACTTTAAAAACATCATACTAACACATTGACTTCAACCACAGACAAATGGTCTATTGTTGTGGAAATAGAGGAGGTCCTCCAGACATGACGACACCCGGCATGAGATAAGACTTACAAAGAAATCATACAAAGAGCAGACTCAGGCTGTGGCAGAACCAGGGAAGAGACGCATGCGCGAGATGCTGTGATTATCGCGAGACCTACAGCAAAACCAGGACACCCCAACATGGCAGCGCCCTGCTGCTAAGATAGAACTAGCTCTATTATGCTAAACTAATTTGAGTTTAACCATCATATATCTTGGCTTTTCTCTTTTCTCTTTCATCCGACAGATTTGGAATACCATCCAACGTGGAGGACCTCGAACGCTTCATTGACGGTTATTTTTACAACTGCGCGATGGAGGACTCTTCCGTCGAGAAACCGTCTAAGAAACCCTCTAAAAAGAGAAAGAATGACTCAGCGACGGACACGGACGACCTAACTACTACGGAGGTCTCGGTCAGTATGCTGGAGTCCATAAATAAAAAGTTAGAGGTCCTCTCCCTAATCTGCGAGGAGGTGAAGGGATTTAAGGTAAGTATGGAATTCCTCAGCCAACAAATAAATGATCTCCAACGCAACAATGCCGAGATACACGCTACACTCGTGACTGTTTCAGCCGAGTTAGAAACCATTAAAAAGGAAAATAAAATGCTAAAAGAAACTATTCTGGATGTTCAATCCCGCAGCATGCAGGATAATTTAATATTCTTAGGTATATCCGAGAACACCTCTGACAATCCAGAGGTTGAGATAAAAAAAATTATGACGACATCGTTAAAAATTCCTCAGGAGACGGTAAATAACATCTCCTTTCACCGGGTACATCGGCTTGGAGCTCGTAGGGGCAACAGACCCCGTCCTATTATCGCCAAATTTGAGCATTTTAAACAAAAAGTATTTGTTAAAAGTAAAGGACGGGAGCTTAAAGGGACCTCATTTGGAATGAATGATCAATTCCCTAGAGAGATTAATGAGCGGCGAAAGGTACTGTTTCCTATAATGAATCAAAATAGGCAGGAGGGTAAACGGACTATGATGGTCGTTGATAAACTATACATCGATGGCCAACTATTCCGGAACCCCAACTCCACTCCCTGGCTGTTCTAATTAGCATCGATGGAACTAAACTTTGTTTGATTATTAGATGTATACATATACATATACATATAATGTATATGTGGTTATAAAACCTAAAATATGAATACTCATTATGTTTACGCTATATTATAAATATAATAATAATACATATATACTATATCGAAAAGTAGATTTAAACAAAAAAAAAAAAATCTCGCTTGGGTTACCAGTTACTGGTGTATTATAATGTTGTTTAACTCCCCACTAACGTCCTTCACTTTCACATCCCTACCTGTTTTTTCACTGTTATATTTACTTACACATTTCCTTATATTTTGCACAAATTATATAAATCACCTAACTACTTTGATTCTATCCTATAACATGCCAGTATTGACAAATGGCCTATGCAGATATTTACACAGGACTGAGCCTATATTGTTTGTATGCATAAATTAGTTCTGGTTTCCTGGAATGTTTGTGGCGCTCGCTCACAGGCAAAAAGAATAAAAACTTTAGACCATCTCTTAAAATTAAAAGCAGATATTTGCCTCCTGCAAGAAACCCACCTACAAAAATCTGAAGAAAAATTACTTATTGATAAGAATTTTAGCCAAGCATACTCTGCCCCTTATAACAGCAGACAAAGAGGAGTCTGTATACTCATACATAAGAATTTACTCTTTACTCTAAATAATACAATAACAGACCCAGAGGGCCGATACATTATTATTCAGGTAACTATATTTAATAAGATATATACACTTGGCAATTTATATGCCCCTAATAATGATGATCCGGCCTTTTTCCATGAATTTTTCTCTCAGCTGTTTGATTTAGCAGCGAACTCTACTATTATTATTGGAGGAGACTTTAACACAGTCTTAAATCCATTAATAGACCGTTCTAATAACACAACATGTATAAGGCGATTACAATCTACTAAAGTAATAGGGGAATATATGGATGATTTTGGCCTCGTCAACAGCTGGAGATTTAAAAACCCAAATAAGAAGGAATTTACCTTCTTTTCCGCTGTACACCGGTCTTTTTCAAGAATTGATTATTTTCTTACAAATAACTCTATTGCTGATAAAACTGTTACAAAAATACATCCTATTATTATTAGCGACCACGCACCAGTCTCACTTTCCCTACAAGTTGATTATACCTTTAAACCACCACCAACATGGCGTTTTAACATCTCTCTGCTAAACGATGCAGAGTTTGATAAAATTATAAGGAAAGAATGGGCAGACTTTTTGGAAATAAATGACTCTCCAGGCCTATCGCCATCTCTTCTCTGGGAAGCTGGGAAAGCAGTAATTAGAGGTAAAATTATATCATATTCATCTTATAAAAAGAAACAGGATCAAAAATTTGAAAATGACTTGGAAGATAAAATTAAACAACTGACGGATGAGTACGCAATAAACCCAAATGACCAAATATGGACTGACTTACAAAATACAAAAATACAGTTAGACGATATGCTAACTAAAAAGACAGAGTTTATAATACAACAATTGAGATACAACAACTTTGAATATAATAACAAATCAGGTAAATTTCTTGCAAACCAACTTCAACGCAATCGGGAAAAATCTCTTATAACGGCTATTAAAGGGACAACTGGTGAATGTACACAATCACCAGAAGAAATTAATCAAACTTTTTATAACTATTATCGCAACCTATACTCAGAAACTAACAAACCTAACCCTGAGCATATTGAGGCATTCCTCAGTAGCTTAAATATGCCTCAGTTAACTACTGAATATAAAGATATGTTAGAAGCGCCACTTACTATAAACGAGTTGTACAGTGCTCTAGATAGTATGCCTAATGGCAAGGCACCTGGCCCAGATGGTTATCCGGCTATATTTTTTAAGCACTACTGGTTAATGCTTGCTCCGCTATTCTTAAGAGTAGTAACAGAAATTAAAACTAATGGTTACATACGTCCACACATGAATACAGCAGCAATTAAACTTTTATTAAAGCCAGAAAAAGACCCCAGCCTTCCATCAAGTTACCGTCCGATTTCACTAATTAACACTGATATCAAAATTATTACTAAGGCTTTCACATCTAGATTAGAAACAGTAATCTCGACAATTATTCATAGCGACCAAACAGGCTTTATTAAAGATCGTCACTCTACTAATAATATTAGGAGGCTCTTTAACCTTATTAGCATGTCACAGCGGCATGATAAGAACGCAGTTATTATATCGTTGGATGCAGAAAAAGCTTTTGACAAAGTTAACTGGTCCTTCCTCTTTGCTGTTTTAAATAAATTTGGCTTTGGGAAATCATTTATCCACTGGGTGTCAGTATTATATGATTCTCCCAAAGCTACAGTTACTACTAACGGGATTATATCTAAGAGCTTTATTTTACAGAGAGGCACAAGACAGGGATGCCCACTATCCCCTTTATTATTTGCAATATTTATCGAGCCACTTGCAATAGCCATACGCCAGGAAAGAAGGATTCAAGGAATTCACTCTGGGGTAACAGAACATAAAATTAATCTATATGCCGATGATATTTTACTTTATCTAGAAAACCCGGCGATTTCGTTAGGGGAAGTATTTAACTTAATAA
Source organism: Vanacampus margaritifer (assembly GCF_051991255.1). Lineage (NCBI taxonomy): Eukaryota > Metazoa > Chordata > Actinopteri > Syngnathiformes > Syngnathidae > Vanacampus > Vanacampus margaritifer. Next base: position 6,245,666 of record NC_135446.1, read on the forward strand.
CTAAATTCTCACAGTTGTGAGATTATTCTATTAACTGGACAAAATCAACACTTCTACCTATTACAGAAAATTCTTGGAACCCTGCAAGCCAGGACCCACATTACTCATTTCCTATAGGTAATTTAAAATACTTAGGCATAAAAATCTCACCTAAATTAACTGATTTAATTCATTTAAATTTTTCTCCACTTCTGGATAACATTCATAGTGACTTGGAACGCTGGAATAATCTTCCTATTTCTTTAATAGGACGAATAGCCACCGTTAAAATGAAAGTTTTACCTAAAATAAACTATTTTTTCTCAATGATTCCATTTAAACCTACGGCTAAATGGTTCCAGTTGTTGGACTCAGCCGTTACAAAATTTTACTGGAAAAAAAAAAGAAGCAAAGATTAGTCTATCTACTCTTCAGAAAAGTAAATCCAAAGGTGGTCTAGAGGCACCAAATTTTATGTACTACTATATAGCTAACCAGCTACAATATATCGTTCTATGGGCACAACCCAACAGAGATACTAACTGTTGGCTGGAACTAGAACAGAAGGATTGTAATAACCTCAGACTTCTAGATTTACTCTTTATTACAACATCGATTAAGCGACATAATTGTTTTAAAAACCCAATGATCTCCGCCACCCTGACTGCTTGGTGGAAGGCATTAGAAATTACAAAAGCCCAAGTGGAGCCCTGTGGGCTTTCTCCCCTATGGCATAACCCTGACTTTCGAATTAACAACCAAACGTTTTATTTAGGTGTGTGGGAGCAGAAAGGAATCACACATCTTCACCATCTCTTCTCAGATAATATGTTTATATCATATACATCTTTGCTCCAAAAATACAAAATAACAAACGGAAATTTTTTACATTATCTGCAAGTTAAAAATATGATAAAGAAACAAATTCCAACACTTCAGGGTACGCTCCAACCGCCTGGCTTAGCTAAAGATATTACCAAGCTTTCTCCGACAACAACAAAAAAACTTTCAAAAATATATAAGTTACTTTCATATACGGATAAAATGTCTTTACCCATCTTAAAATGGGAGACAGACTTGTCTATAGCTCCGGAATCTGACTTTTGGATTCAAGTTTGTGAAAATGCATTTAAAATGACAAAACACACAAATTTACAACTTATCCAATACAAAATAATCCATAGAACATACATTACTCAATATATGATGAAGAAAATGGGCCTCTCTGACTCCGACATTTGTCTCCAGTGTTTACAAAACACTACAGACACTTATTTTCATGCTTTATGGTTATGCACCCCGGTTATGTATTTCTGGACTAAAGTCTTAGAAAAACTTTCCGCTATCTTGGACTATAGGATACCATCCATCCATCCATTTTCTTGGCCGCTTTTCCTCACTAGGGTCGCGGGGGTGCTGGAGCCTATCCCAGCTGGCTTCGGGCAGTAGGCGGGGTACACCCTGAACTGGTTGCCAGCCAATCGCAGGGCACACAGAGACGAACAACCACACTCACATTCACACCTAGGGACAATTTGGAGTGTTCAATTAACCTGCCACGCATGTTTTTGGAATGTGGGAGGAAACCGGAGTACCCGGAGAAAACCCACGCAAGCACGGGGAGAACATGCAAACTCCACCCAGGAAGGCCGAAGCCCGGACTCGATCTCACGTCCTCAGCACTGGGAGGCGGACGTGCTAACCAGTCAGCCACCGTGCTGCCGACTATAGGATACCTTTATCTCCAAACTTGTGTTTGCTAGGTGACCTAACAACAACTGACCTACCACATAAACAATTTCAATCTACACTTGTAGCCCTTACTATCGCTAAAAAAACAATTCTTGTTAACTGGAAATATAAACAAACTCTGAATATCGACCAATGGTCTAACCTCCTCATAAATCACATTTTAATGGAAAAAATATCGGCCTCAAATAAAAAACAAATATCAAAATTCATAGAAATATGGTCTACGTATATAGAATATTTTAACCTAATTCTGGTTATTTAATTCTGCCTGTTAGCGAGAGCCACCACATCGTGATAACTTACATTGATGTCTCTGCATTTGGTAGTTTGTTACTAATGGTTGTGTTTTTATAGTCAGGAACCCAGTTGCTGTCAACAGGATCGAGCAGATTCACCTCCAATGGGCACTAAAGGCTAATATTCGGATTCACTGCATGCCAGGGGACTAACTCTACAGGTGCTGTCCCCCCTGGCTGGGCGTGGGCGGGTCTGCCCCTCTGTTGGCTGCTGGGTGGCGGCTGCGTCTTGGTCGTTCCCTGGGTCTCGTGGTGGGTGCTGTGTTGCGGGGCTCTCCTTGGTGTCCGGGGCGGCGCCGCCCCGACGCGGTCCGTCGCTCGGGGTCCGGCGACGCGGGTCGGGGCCTGTGGGCCGCCGGGGTGCCCCGTGGTTCCCTCTCCCCTCCCCCTTCCTCCCCCGCCCGTCCTCCGCCTCCCTGTCCCTTCTCCCTCGTCGCCCTTCCTCCTCCTCTCCCCCTCTCTCTGCGGCCCTGCCGCTGCCTCCTGCCCTTCCTGTCGTCTCCTTCCCCGTCCCCTCCCCCTCCCCTGTCCGCCCTCCTCCCCCTCCCCTAGGCCGGGGGTTCCATCCGTGGCCCGGGTCTCGGCGCTCCGGGGGCCGGGGGAGTGGGCGGGATTGGTGTTGTGCCCGCCCCGCTCCGGTGGGCCTCCGGGCACTTCGGGCGGGCCCCGGTATCCGGGGGGCGAGCCCCGCCGGGGTCCCGGTGGGGTGGGTGGGGGTTTTGGTGGGCGGGTGCGCCTCCCCCCCCCCGCCCGGTTGGGGGGGGCCCAGCTGGTCGCTCCTCTTAACTCACTGCACTAGTTTTGCACAATACATTTTAGGGCACATAACACACTTTGGGGGGGAGTGGGGTGGGGTGGAGACACCGTCTCCGCCCTGCAGCTCCCCTCCAAATTTTAATGCACCACACAACTGGGGGGGGGGGCATCGGTTGGGGCGGCCGCGGTATGGAGCAGTGCTGCGGTCGCCTGTCCGTGTGCACCCCCCCCTCCCCATTAACTTATTTTAATGCACCACATACGCTCATTGACATGCCTGAGGGGCGGGTGGATCGGAGCAGGGGGGGATATCATTTCCCTCTGCTCCGGTTCACCTGCCCCCAATTTTAATGCACCACACACACACACTTATGTATATACACTGGGTGGGGTCACACTCACGGTTTAGGGGTAGAGTTCGCCAGTCGGCGAGCTGGCGAACTTAGTAACAGGGTTAGTTTTTCACTTAGATCGTTGGGGTGACGACCGGGGCCTCTCCCCGCTGGGCCTGGGGTTCGGGGATGCCGCCCGTCCTCCGGTGCCCCCATCTCCCCTTCTGCCCCTGGTGTTCCGTCCCTCCGCGTGGTGGGGTGGGCGCGGGTGCCCTCTCCGCTCCGCTGCCCGGCCCCCTCTTCGGCGCGGATGCCTGGGTGCGGTGTGTCCCCGGGGTCTGGGGTCGGGGGCTGGGGGGCTGTCGGTTGGTGGGGGTGGGGGCGGGTGGCGGGGGCGGCTTGGTTGGTGGGGGGGGTGGTGGTGGGGGTGCCGGAGTGGGGGGTGCTGTGGTGGGGGGGGCGTCTGGGGATTTGGGGACCTGGGGGCGGTTGGGGCTGGGTTGGGGTGGGTGGCGGGGGTGGGGGGGCGGCGGTTCGCGGGTGGAGCGGGGGTTGTGGGCCGGTGGGGTGCCTGGTGGGTCTGCAGTGCCCCGTCCTGCTGCGTTGGGTTGGGGGCGCGGGCCGCGTTGGGGTGGGGGGCGCTCCTGCTCCGGGGTTTGCTCTCCGGCCGGTGGCCCCTGCGGGGCCCGGGGGTCGTCCTTTGGCGCGGCCGCGGCCTGGGGGGCCCTGAGGTGTTGCGCTTGCTCTGTCCTGGCGGGGGTCGGAGGCTCCCCTCTTTGGTGGAGATTTTCATGCATGCTAGATCCACCACACCAGCATCTATCGAGACTCAGACACAATTTGTTTCTCCCTCAGGTCATTGATTCGGTGGAGGCTGGTGTCTGTGGATCTCACTCTGCTTCGTCTGTCCTTTCTACCTTTCCTCAGTTTCTCCTTTGGCCCCTTGAGGTTTCCCTGATTTGTTGGAGTTTGGATGTCTCTGGGGTTGGTGAAGGTTAGTGGCCCGGTGGGTGGTGTCTGGTCGGTGCTGGGCTTCGCTTTTCTTTCTTTTCTTTGGTCCCCCTTCGGGTCCCCTGGCGGCCCCACGACTCTGGCTGGATTTTGAAGTGTTCGGTTTAGGTGAACGGTATGGGAATTCTTATTTATTTATTTTATTTTTTTCTCACGCACGCACGCACGCACACACACGCACGCACACACGCACGCACGCACACACGCACGCACGCACGCACACACATACAAAAAAAAAAAAAAGGGAGAACAATGATGATGACATTTCAAATGATCAATACTGAGATCTCCCAAAAAAAAAAAAAACAAAGAAATCATACTAACACATTGACTTCAACCACAGACAAATGGTCTATTGCTGTAGAAATAGAGGAGGTCCTCCAGACATGCTGGCAGAAATCGCGACAACACTCACAGACACATCCACAGATAAAAGTTCTACTGAGGAAATAAGGAAATTGAAACAGTTATGACTAAATCTGGGCAGAAGACCCTCTTCAATACAAATCGCATATGCAAGCCGTGGCTTATCACAATATGAAGCTAGATATCCGGCTCACAAATTGGGATTTCTTGCCCTAAATGGGCAGTAACAAAGAAGTTCCAAGACTATTTGTATGGTAGCCAATTCGTTGTTGTCACCGACAGCAACCCATTGACTAACATCATCACCTCCGCCAAGCTTGATGCTACAAGCTACCGGTGCCTAGCTACTTTGTCAACATTTGACTTTCAATTGCAATACAGAGCAGGGAAGCAAAACCAGGATGCGGATGGACTGTCCAGGCGCCCACACAATACTCTGAAGAACGACTTCACATCACAGAAGGAGATAGAAAGAATACAGCAGTTTGCACAAAGACACCTGTCCGAGTCTGACCAGTCAAATTTGATGGTTCTGAGCACAGTCAAAGCCATCTGCGAGAAACACTTGGTCCATTACCTGTTTGACGGCGAACCGTCAGAGACATTGCCCGACTCCAACCTCATCATGTCACTTGCACACTATCCAATGGCAATACCAACCATTTTTGAAGAGAAAGACCATCTTGAAGGTTCTTCTGCCATCCTTCACCTCACAGCTGCAGAGCTGATGGAAAAGCAAATACCTCACCTGTGCATCCGGGAAATAATAAACCAGATGGGAACCTGAGAAAAAAAAAACCCTGAAAGAAACTCCCTGATCTCTGCCTAATATTAAGAGAATGGAATCGGCTGGAATTACTGGATGGTGTACTGTACAGAAAGTGTCAGTAATGTGCAAAGTTGTCCTAGCAACTTGTACTACCACAGGAACTCAGACCCATTGTCCTGCATGATGGCATTGGCCATATGGGAGTGGAGCGCACTATGGACCTAGTCACAGCACGGTTCTATTGGCCCAAAATGTCAGTCGATGTGGAGAACAAAGTCAGAACCTGCAAACGCTGCATACCTTGTAAGTCCTTAGCTGAGAAAGGTGTATGCATGGACTTTCTCACAGTTGAACCAGACTCCAGCAACACAAAGGACATTCTGGTAATCACTGACCATTTCACAAAGTATGCAATGGCCATCCCAACCCCGAACCAAGAAGCTCGGACAGTAGCTAAGTGCTTATAGGATCATTTTATTGCACATCATGGCATCCCCGAGAGGCTACATAGTGACTAAGGTCCCGACTTCGAATCCAGAACAATAAAAAAGCTATGTGAAGTGATTGGTACTCAGAAGATAAGGACCACTCCTTATCATCCAAGAGGGAACGTTTCCACAGGACTCTACTCAACATGTTGGGGACCCTTGAGAATCACAAAAAAAAGTCAATGGCGTGATTATGTCAAGCCATTAGTACATGCCTACAACTGTACTAAAAACGAAGTAACTGCTTACGCCCCGTACGAGTTGATGTTTGGACGATGGCCCAGGCTACCAGTTGACCTAGCCTTTGGCTTACCAGTTCACCACCAACCAGGATCACATTCCCAGTACGTCCAGAACCTGAAATCCCATCCGGAAGCTAGTTACCAAGTTGCCGCAGAAAATGCAAAGAATGTAGCAGATCGCAACAAAGCACACTTTGATAAGCATTTGGTTGACTCAAACTTGAGAGAAAGCGACAGGATCTTGGACAGGAATGTCCGTCTTAGAGGCAAGTATAAGTTGGCTGATTAATGGGAGTCAGACGTCTATGTTGTCCTGAAAAAGTGTGGGGATATTCTGGTGTACATTGTGAAACCTGCAACTGGAGTACGTCCGCAAAAAAACCTTCATCGTGACCTTCTTCTACCATGTGGTTTCCTGCCTTTAGTCCCACCTGAAAGTGACAACAACAAAACTGAGGAGGTTAGGCGACCAAGAACCCGGCAATATCCACAAAACAGCTTTTATGAAGCTGAAGAGGACGATCCCCAATCAGACACTGAGGGATATGGTCATGGTGGCTACAGGAATCTATGAGTCCAGACCTCAGGCTTCACCCACATTCCTGAGCCCATGGAACATTTCCCGGACAGAACCGAACCAACATCTCTCTCGATGTTACCTGCTGCAAAACAAGATAATTCAGATATAGGTGAAACTTCCGCTGAAGTTGCTCCCGTAGAGAGTTGTGACTCCACTTACCTGCTGAATGTCCTGGAAAAGATAACTTACCCAAAGAGAGAACAGCTCACCTACCAGAGTGACAACCCTCCTCCTACTCAAACTGCCCTTGGGAAGAATGAGTATGCACCTGCTGTTAACCAGACAGAAGCTGCAGTTGAGACAGAATGCCTAAGAAGATCCAACAGAGAAAGACAGGCAACCAAACAAATGACCTACCCTAAGCTAGGGAACTCGTTACTTACAGTAGTCCAGTCTTTTTTTTTCTTCAGATTTTGACTGAAGTGTTCACTGACTCACTCACAGAATCTAGCGGACCAGGACAACATGAAATTCTGACTGTTTAGGCTATTTAAACAATACACTGGGGAGGATGTAACCGAAATTAAGATGAAAATCAGTTAAAATAGATAAAATCTAACATTTGGTTTCGTAATGAGATAAAACCAGTGTGATAAAAAGACCATTTGAACAGACTCAAAATAGTGTAGTGTCCCTTTAAAAAACTGCCGTTACCTCACGAGAGCTCTGACATCAGACAGTCACGCACGGAGCAGAGAGCAGACGAGACCAGCAAGGAGAAATATAGGACTACGTAAGCACTTTTCAAGACTTGGAAAAGGTTCTGTGTGGTTGGTGACTAACAAAAGTCATATGTAATCGACCTACAATCGTTTTGGTAGTTGTGCAGGTCTTCTTTTTTTTTTTGCTTACCATCCTTCCTTTTGGAAGTTTGGTTTGAAGAGGAGTTTGTGTGTGCGTGAAGAAATTGCGCGCACAAACGTGATTCAAGATGGCGACCCAGACCCGCGAACTTCGTTTGTTAAGACGCAGCTTTATCTTTATTGTGCTGGAGGAAGTGCCGCACGAGGATTGAATGTTCATGAATATTCTGTTACAGCGGTAGGAGTGTTTGAACAAATCGAACTCTGAATACAACTATTTGGACAAACTAAACTCTGAAAAGAACTATTGGAACTTTATTGAACTCTGAACAAAAGTGTTATATTTTGTGTATTTTGATATAATTGTCATTGTTGTGATGCATAATGCACTTTATTTTGGATTTTCAATAGGGATGCACGATAATGGTATTTTCAACTGATTCCGATAAACCAATAATATAGAACGTGCCAATGTCGATAACTGATTAGCAAGCCGATAATTGTTTGCAAAATTAACTTGATTACAAATATACTTTCGAGTCCTACTATAAGTACAAATACATCGAAACATTTGTAACACACCATGAAGCTGAATTTTATTGATATCTGTGCTTCAAAGACAACCAGTAACTAATTTTGAGTTTGCCAAAACAAAACAGTCATGTTTTAAAAATTCGGCAAAATACTGTAAGGGTAACATTTTGGGGAGACACATCTTGAACCACAACCACAACAGATGGACCAAGTCTATTTTATCGGCTGATTTCTTTATTATCTAGTTTATCTGTTTGACGTCAAATTGGTCGATAATTACCGATAATTATCGGCTACTGATATTATCGTGCATCCCTAGTTTTTCTACAATATAATCACAAAATCAAAGAGTTAACTCAAGATATCTGAACTTAGGTGAATTAACCTCCAAATTTAGGTAGTTGAAGACCGGTCAAAAAAACTAAACTATCTAAACTAAATAGATCATCATAACTAGGGTGAATTAGAATTAAATAAACCTAATTACCTCAAATCTTGAAATGAACTGAGGTGAGAGCAAAATAAGTTGAACTAAAAGAGAATATTGTTATTAACTGCAGGCTGTTGTATTTTAAATGTTTTTTTCCCCTTGTTAACTTCAAATAAATGTTTTCGCATTTTTTAAACTTACGCTAAATGTTTTTAAAGTTTGCTGCTTTGTGTAAAGCACATTGAGTTGCCTTGTATATAAAATGTGCTATACAAATAAACTTGCCTTGCCTTGCCTAAAATGTGCCTTCTAAAATAATAATGCAATAATAATAATAATTTATTACATTTGGAAGTGCCTTTCAAGAAGGCACTCAAGGACACTGTATAACTGTTAAAAACTAAAACAAACTAAAACTTCAAAACAAATTCTACAGATAAAATAGAATTATGACTAAAAAACGAATGAAACAAAGGAGTACTGTGTTTACAGTGTGTAGGCAATCTTGAATAGGTGAGTTTTTCATTTGGATTTTAAAATGGTCAAAATGTGCAAAAAAAAAAGAAGATTACACAACAATACCTGCAAATGCCAAAGCGTTCACATGTCCACGTATCTCCAGTAAATCCATCGCTTATTCCATTGTGGTTCGGTTAAGCTGGCATGGTGCCGAGCACGAGAAGATTCGCCGCTACCTAACCTTTCCTCACATATTGCATGAAAAGAAGCAATTATAGATTGGAACAATACATGAGAGAGAGCCATCAGCACATTGCAGTTGGCCCTTGTTTCTCAATAATGGAAGAGATAATCCCATCAAAAGTAAAATGCACTAACATTTGCGGGGTCAAACTTGAGTTATTTAATTTTTTTCATGGCTGGCTGGTGGCTTCACAAAATTCCACTCCATTCCTGACACCACAAGAAGCCACAGTGTGACCACCTTGAAAGAATTGTGCTTAAAGCAATTCTGCAGATGAGAAATGCAGATCAAAAACACACATGACGGCTGTCAGGCACAGATCACAACCCCCACCAAAGATTTTCCCCATCTGCCGAGCAGCCATCTGTGGCGGAATCTGTTTTACCATTTAAAATAAAACTCCAAAAATTATGTAATCTTCTATCACAGTCACATTATACAACATGCAGGGAAGATGCGCCGTTGAGGGGGAGGTCATTTTATTTAATTTTCAATGTTCTCCTTGCTCTAATACTTCCCTGAGACAATATTTCATCATTAATATTAGTTGTTTTTGTTTTTTTTTCTCCGTCTGTCTGGCCATGACTGTGATCCCAGCTCATTTTTTATATTAGCATTATTCGCATATCAAGACCTTTTGCAAGCATTAATGAAATTGCTAGAATGAATACTTTATTTATTCATTTATTTAAAGAAGTAATCACCTCCAGAGAATGAAATGTCACGACTCCCTGGGTACATGACTAATGTCTCCTGCTTTGTTATGAACTGCTTCTCGTAAATTGTGCCGATAATGAAAGACTGATTAGGTCGTGGAGACTTTTGAACGTACAGTGGACAAGCGTCTGCAGGCACACTGCCGGGTGTGAAGTCTAATTAGTCATGCTCATAGGCGACAACGGACTGTCAATAAAATGCAGCGACAAGAAGCAGGCCATGTAACCTCTGGCTACACACAAAAAAAGTGGGTGGGCACTGCATTAGTCATCAACAACCAATAGGAGGGGAGCATTGATAGATGAGTGAATTGGGACAGCGTTACCTTGGTAACAAGAGCCTAGCATGTCAGTACTATCAACTGCCAAGCTGGAGGCGACAAGTGAATTCCTTTTTAACCCATTTCTCATAGGTGCGGCTTTGCACATGAAGGGACTCACGCAGTATTGCACCAACCATGCCCACAATGTTTTAGTCCTCTATAGCTAGTCTATGACAGACGCTGTATTTCATGACAGGCACATGATCCAAATAAGCCAGCGGGTGTGTGTTATTCCATCTTATTACTAAAATACACACTTCAGCCTCATTGATCTGATCTAGCAGCCGTTGCGCTGTTGACTAATGTATACAGAATACAGATTCTCGACAAGAATCTGTATTAGCATTAGTGTTACACCACTCACCGGACACAGTAGGGTGTAGAATGAGCTTGTACTTTATTGCTCTTAACTCATTTTCTCCCAAAAAAGTATATAACAAAAAAAAAAAAAACATTCTATTTTAAATATTGCCATGGTCCCAAAAATGTATTTATATGTTTGTTTGTTTTTTGGCTAGAGCATACAGAAGGCTTTGATGCAGCCTCTGACCTGAAGAGGTCACTTAAAGCACTGGTAGTTATTACAAAAAACGGCCAGCATGTGGCAGCAGAGTATAAGAGATCAACCAGGGCCACGTTGAAAAAAGCTTTTTTTCCCCCCCAGTGTTTTGAACAGGTTTGTGTATATTGTTGAAACTTAGAAGCTGTATTCTAATGCTAATTGCTGCAAAACGGAAACAGATATATATTAAAGATTAAAGAAGGGACTGTAATCTTTCTTTTTGGTAGGCTTCATGTTTCATTCTTATAGCAATAGAACATACTATTCTGTGCGCCTTGCAAAATCAGTAAAAATCCAGTGAGAGATCTTTTTCCAAAAAAAAAAGGGTGATTTTTCTTCTCTGGTACACTTGGCCAACCGTCCTTTCAAAAACAAAGCTCAACACTGCCCTCTAGGGTAGTGTGCTAAATGACATATTATAATAAACTAAATGTGCATACGTGTCATTAAACAGATACAATATCATACAAATGAAAATTTACCATTTCAGGTGCTACATTAGCAAACAGTGAACCTGCTCTTATAGTGGGGTACACGTTCTAAAGCCAACCCTGTATATGGTCCCTTAAAAGGGCTACATGCGTAAACCATGTATAGTGTATCCCATCAAAGTGAACATATAAAACAGGCACCAGTGAGCGACTTCCTGGATTTAGTGCGAGTCTCCCGCCCAACACTGATGATTCACATCCTGAGATCCAATTACCAGCGTGACATTTCCTTTTAATTGGGTTACCAATGACTTTTTTGAGCGGCAAAGGTCGTTTCCCGGCACAATTCTGTCTTCTTCCGTTTGTATATTTCAAAATAGAACTGACGACTGACAGAAAAATAATGTGTGCAGTGGGATGTTTTTTGATTTACAAGGACCTTGGTAGCACATTTCATCCACTTCCTGTCGATCCAACATGAGTTGAACTCTTGTTACTGGACTGAAGCTGCCAGCTCAGGCGCCAACATGCCGCTATGACTTCATCGTGCCATTGATTTAGCTCAGCACAGTAAACGCTGCCACTATTCAGTCACCTCAGGATTAGCGCATACAGAACAGTATCGTTGGTCACGACACCAACAGGAAATTAGCATGAAGGAACAACTCAAACTCCAAATTTTGGGCAATAGCAAACTCGCCTATTTGTGATTTTTTTTTTGTTTTGTTGCAAACCTATCCTGTGTTTTTCAATTGTGTTGTGCTCTGGACAAAGCCATGTCTAATTTGAAAATCTTTTGAACCGAGTTATGCCATAACTTTGTCTAATAGAAAAAAGTTGGTCCAGACCTTCTGCAAATAGTACATAAACTCTTTAAACTGCTGGATTTTTTTTAAATCGGGTGAAAGAGCTAATCTTGTGCAGGTTCCAAAGGCTAGAGTTGACCCAATACTGGGTTATTTTCACCCAGCAGAACATTGGGTTGAGGATTTGACCCAGCACGTTGGGTCGAGATTTTGATCCATGCACCCATACTGATGAGTTAACTAGGTTATCAATATAGCTATAATTAGAAATAATACAAATTTTATTACCAATATTTTTTTTTTAAGAAGCCACAACCAGCCATTCACATGACATGTTTGACACAGTTTTTACAATGGATGCCCTTCCTGATGGGCATTGGCGGAGAATGTTGGCTGTTTGAACCCCAATCACCGTGTTCAAAGTCAGCGTGAGTCATAGGCTGCGTTCACACTGCAGTTTAATTCCGATTTTTTTCACAAGTATTGGATTTTTTTTCATGCAGTGTGAACGATACAATTCACTTTTTTTTTTTTCACACCCGACCTGGGCCTCTTTCGTATGTGGATATAAATCGGATATATATGCGATGCGTCTGCACTGAACGCTCATCCACACGCATCCGATTCATACATTATCAAAAGCCTGATATGCGCTCTATGCGGGCGGGAGAGAGTACTGACACGTCTGTGAATATATACAAAGCTGTTTTGAGTAACAGTGTTACATTTTTATTTGTCTTTAATTTAATTACACTTGAAATATGAAGCATAAAGTTGACATGTGTGGCGATAGTAGCAATTTAGCCCTGCAGACGGTTCATCACGGACAGCGATGACGCAACGTCATCTTCGGTAGACTTCTCGATGAAATGAGGAGGTCGAGGAGTGTCAACCATTTCCTCCAAATATTTCTACTACCTCTTCCAACCTCATTACTCTGGTGACATGAGATGAAAAAATAAGTCGGATGGATTTCTGTGGCTGCTTGTAAACAGCACATTCAAAACTGATAGCAGCCTACCAGGAGCAAGTGTGAAAACAGTCCACCAACAGGAGCGCGGGCGTTCGCACAGCGGAATTTGCATAGTGTGCAGACAAGACAAATGAATCAAATTCCTAACACGTCCGCGAAACGAGTCCACTAATCTGTAGCGTGCGTTGGCACAGATAAATTTGCATATGACACTGTTAAAACTCGCTTGCCTCCGTGGCATGGCTGGTTGAAGGTATAACTTGGCGAGTCGGGACAACATTTACTTCCGTGAACACCGCAACATGACGTCGTTTTGGGTGTACGTCACTCGATGTGTGCTCTTTACGCATGCGTCGCACCACGGCGAAATGTCGCATTTGTATTTGTAATGTGAACGGTACATAAGAAGATTGGATTTGACCAAAAATCCGAATTGGGCATCACACCCTGCAGTGTGAACGTGACGTCAAAATTTTTCTACAAATGTTACATTACATTGACTTCAACTTCACTACACAAAACAAAACTGTACAAAATGGTGACCAACTTCAATCATCAACCCAATCTGCTCGGTCAAAAATAATGAACCCAACCTTGGAAAAATGCATCTCAAAATTCACACTTATCCTGTGAGTGAGTCAGGAAAACAACAACCTAGCATATTTTTTTTTAGATGAGAGGTATTGGGAACCAAAGAACATGGTTAATGATACTAAAGAGGTACCATAATATTTGCATTATGGTACATTTTAATCGCAGTTGTTAAAAATACAATGCACACTACTGCTGCTGCTGGAAATATGCATTGAGATCATAATGTTGGTACACGTTCCCTGGGGATGAAATGTACACTAATACTTCCCAGTTAACAGTAAAATGATAACATTTTATTTGACAGCACACAAAGACTGCCATTCAATTTTTCGGCATCTAATTGCAGGCATAAAGAGTTGCCAGCGCGCAATTTTATTGTTGCATTATATCACAACTTAATCACACATGGCCTATTCTCTCACTAGTTTTTATGAGCTGTATATGTGGGCTCCATGTCACTATATGATAAGTTTGCTCGCGCTTCCCCTTGGAGCCGCAGAAGGCTTCTTGTAAAGCGAGCTATCAAGCCGTCGTGTCAAATTATGTAGCAACACCACACGCAACGTTTTGATTGGCCCCCCGCGAGCCCCCTAATGAACGCCGCTCACCGTCAGATTAATGGACAATCACGCTTTTATTGCAAATCACCACGATGGCCAAGTGGACTGCTGCGGCGGCAGCCTGCAGGCTCCGAGACGGCACGCATGCGGGGAAGGGATTCTTTGAGATTACTTCCATATGTGACTCTTTTTTTTCAAATGCTGATGATCATTCACATGCAGCGAGAGCGTTTCCACTGATATCTTCCCAGTAAATTCTGTAGAATAAATTTGACTCCAGAGTGGGACCAAATAGACTCAGTTTTAGAGTAATATTTACAGTTGGAAGGCAGTAAAATAAAGAATTGAAAAAAACTAAGTAAAAGTCAGGGTTGAGGACCTAATTGACAATCTTCAGGTTACTCCCTGAGCCACGCAGCTCCTGCTGTGTGTTAGTATATCGCTCCTGTCAGCTGGAATCTTCGTAACTCCTAGAGACCAAAATCAATGTGTTTGGTCTCCTCTAGGATATAAGCAACCAGTAGACGTGACATGGCTCATGTGGTAGAGTGGCAGTCTCCCAAGCTGAAGGCCGTGAGTTCGTTCTTCAACCCTTAAGTGACTTTTATTTTATTTATTTTTTCAATTCTTTTCCTCTCTTCCAAGTGTAAATATTACTTTAAAACTGAGTCTATTTGGTCCTACTCTAAATGGAGTCAAATTTACTCTACAGACTTTACTGTGTTCTCACTGGTGTCTAGCAAGATTGGGACGTTATTCTTGGAACTTTGAAGCAAATTGCGTCAGTTCCATTGGCTGCTTATGACTTCACGAGCCGGAATAAACTCTTCATTAGTTTAAGAAGTTGAAAAGTAATCCTGACTTGGAACAAAGCTTGGCTCTGATCAATTTTAGTCATCCCCAGAGGAGGCTGGCTCCTTGTCCTTGTGTGATGTCTTGACAACAAACTTCACGGGCGCGTGTGAAGTTTGCGTTGAGCATCTGCGTGAGAAAACTCACGTTTGTGAGCCTTTGGGGGGTATGAATGCGCCTGCGTTTGTTTGTGAGCGATCCTAACGAGGCCTGGGAGCAGCAATGACTTTCTTTGTGTGCGTGTGTGTGAAAATGACAAATCCAAAGCTGTCTTGGATCTCCCTTTGGCACTGACTCCCACTATAAACTCTCTGTTGTGTTTTTAGATTACACTGACGGAAGGTAAGGGACTGAGCCATTATTACTTTTCTCCGTGCATGCACACCGCCCGCCTATTACTCTGCAGCCTGCCTCAAATAAAAACACTGATGTTTGACCTATCAATGTATAGTAAAACCATATTATATTTTTCACTCTCTAGCGATTGTTAACATTTTACTATTTCATTTTATATTTGACCTCTTTTGAATTTAGTTATAGTTGTGAAGATGTAGATATAACTATGTTAACTCAATATTGCTTGATGAGTAATGCTTTTGTCCTCTTTGTTATCTGTTCTCTTTTCCCAGAAATAAGAAAGTTAATAAGTTTCTTTTATTTATCTAAGAAGTCTAGTTTCTGTTCGTTAGAAATACGGTTTTTGAAAGTTCAAGGACGAGCTAGCATACTGGGAGGGGAGAGCCGTTTTCCTGGGAAACATTGTTTTTTAATCAAATAAAAGGCCCGTGTCTGAGAGAGAGGACACACATTTTGGACAGAAACATGGCTTGGTGAAATTCCTTTGTGTCATCAGAAGCTTCTGATTAAAAAACCCTGCAAGGACCTTCTTCACGAGATCTCAACTCTGATTTATTTGAACACGCAAAAGATTACAAAAACAGGTAATCTAACACGAGTATGACCAAAAAATTTGATCAACACTGGAGAAAAAGACAATAAAGCACGGCAAACTTCTCTAGGAAGCAGTGGCTGTTATGACAATCTAGTACCAAGATTAAAAAAAAAAAAAAAAAAAAAAAATTATGTATTTTTTTATACTGGTTTACTTACAAAAATGATGTGATGACACAGAAAAATGGTTTGAACACTTTATTTATTATAAAGGATGCTTTTCTCTTGGTAAGGTTCGAAAAATTTAATTCTAAGCAGGCTTGTCCACAAAAATACAACAAACCTGAAGCCATTTAGAGCAAAATAGAGATGAAAATGTGCACACAGGAGTCGGCCTGTTTTGTGAAAATTACATTAATTATGCATCCACTCACTGTATTGTGGAAGCTTTTGAAGTGCTCCCCAGAAATTGTTTCCGTGAAACACTCGAAGCCATTCACTGTTTCAGTCCATTTCCAAGCCTCATTTTTCTATGTGTGATTAGAAAATCACCATTTTTATAATATCTTTCAATATTTACTTTGGGTTGGAAATAATACTTTAAACAAAGTCCAACAAATAACACTAAATAATCTGTTCAAAATTGGATCATTTGTGGCAGAAATCTTAACTGGAAATCAATTTGTAGTCAACATATGAAGAGAGCAGACAATTTGTGTCAGAATATTGATTTAGAACAGCCACTGACTTCACCACGTATCACATGGCAGTCAGTCAGATACTTCACTCTATCAAGTAATATTTGATGGCTTTATTTTTCATGTTTAAAAATGACAGACAGTGGGTGAACAAACAAACAAAACCAATATGTTCTCCGTCAATAACAAGCTTCAGCTTCTGTTAGGTCATGCCCTTTACAAATATTGAGAAACCCAGCAAGATTATCAAAAGCTTCTCAGTTGCCTGGCAACAGATACTGTAGATTGCAGTATATTGTCCACATTACAGCAAATCATGTACAGAATTTCACAATCAGAACACAATGACTACAGGAGACATTCCATTTACATGTAGAATTACGGAAACAACTTTGCTAGAGCAACCAACAAAAATGTAGAGTATAACTGAATATGATTATGAAATACATACTCGAAACTCAAGTTTTGCTATTGTTCTTAACCTCCCCACAATATCTATATTAATATATAACAGACCAACCGGTGGAGTCCCACAAGTGTCTGGTCTCAGACATCTGGTATTCAAAATTCACGTCTTTTGTTGTGTGTCTTGTGATAATTTCAGAAGTCTTTCCTCATCCACAAACTGGACTCAGAATTTTTTTGGGAGCAAATTATCTTACAATAGCCCTTTTATTTGACCATTTATGACATTTTGTAATTAATAGATTTACACCTTAGCTGTTCATAATGGGAACTCTGGCCACTAGTTTTCAGACTGGATTTGGGTTTGAATTTCTCGCCCTCTGTCTGTGGATGTGATGTCATGTGCACATTGTGTATGTGAAGAAGGGAAAATGCAGTTAAATTGTTCACCCACAGGTAACAATAGCAATTTGAAAGGCACTTTTCTGCATTCAGTAGCTTTAGACCACATCACAAAACCTTATAGCTAGAAAAGTGCATCTCAAACATATGCTTCATGACGCAAGAGCTCTCTGTGCACTTAAATAAATAAGAGCCTTTTGGTTAATAAAGCGCTACCTTCATTATTTCAATCTATCTGCTTTTGAAATTAAACTTATGTTTGTAAAAGATATATTCAGGAATATTAACTCTTTCACTGCCACTGACGTTTAAAGACGTCAAGTAAAAACCTACGGAGGGCTGCCAATGACGTCAAAAGACGTCATCCAATTTTTTATTTTATTTTTTTGAAACGGGTGGGGGGAAGCCTTCCGCATCTGTGGTGAAAGTTTCAATTAGGTCTGTTGTGCCTAAGGACTATTGTTGGCCCCTAGAGGGCAGCGATGACTGTCTTTTGACAAGATCGGGTGGGCGTCATTAGAGGCGGAGCTAGAGCGTCGAGCAGGAGATCAGAATGGAAAACAAAGGAAAAATGGCGACCGGTTGCGAGGAGCTCACGCCCGAGCCGTTTTTTTCAAAGACCAAAAGCATCGACCAACGCTAAAAGAGCACATTGATGACAACGATGATCATCATCGATGATGATGATGATGAGGGTGATGACTCCGTGGATGGAAAGCATTGACGCGGCAGTAGGAGACGTGGGGGAGGGGGGGGGGGGGGGCTAAATGGCTGAGGAGGAAGTGGTGCCCGTTTGCAAAGCAGCTCTACACTTACAAGACGAAAGGCATCGACCAACGCTAAAAGAGCATATTGATGACGACGATGATCATCATCGATGATGATGATGGTGAATCCGAGCTTGACGGCGAAATTGGAACCGCTGACGCGGCGGCTATGACGGCGTCATAAACGCGCAGCACAACCGAGCATGCACAGGTGGACGTTCGATCGGACGACGGAGAGTGCCCCGAGTCCAATGCATATTCATCGGAGGAGTGTGTACAGTCTGCTACTTGCTATTTATTCCCCGGAAAAAAAGGCGGTCAAGAAAGTGTAACGTTTGCACACGAAACGGACAAAGTGAAAGTAAACTGTTGTGCGAGTCCAGCGGCGTCTCCTTGCACGCAGGAGAGCATTATAAAAAGAAAAACTGTATTTGAAACATCCACATAATTGTAAGTAGTACCACAGTTGCACACATTTGTAAATAGTTTGCGAAATTGTTTTGTCAAATTGTTACACTGTTGAATGGAAATAAACGTATTTTGCAATCTAAAAACACTTTTTCATTGTTGGTGAAAGCGTTTTACAGAAGTAAAGCACTATTTAGGTGTTTGTGGCATCATTCATGGACAAAAAGAAGTGTACAATTCACTAGAGTGCATGAAATAACAGAGTTTCACAAAAAGCTCTTTTTCTCCGCTTTTTGTTTCAAAACAGAGCATTTCGGTGAAACTAACTATTTTCTATTGTTGATTACTGAAGAACGGAATATGGTAGAAACAAACTTTTTTTTCTGATGAAAGACGAGAGTCCAATCTTTCATTTGGTAGTATGTGTATTTCCATAGTCCAAACACAACATTTTCTGTGGACCTTGAAAGATCAGTCAAAATGCTTAAATCGGCTGGCACTGGGAACAACCCGTTTCTGAAAACGTCTGCCAGTGAAAGAGTTCAAATGACAGCTTTTTTATTTCAATTTGTAATTTACTCGTTTTTTACTAATTTACTTGTCTATTAATATTGCAGTAGGAATACATTTTCCTTAGTCGCACAGCAAGGCTAAATGTGTTGTTTTATACCTACTGATTGAATTCAGCCTGGCGCTGATGCGTAATCACACTCATTATTTAAATAATCCTATTGGCCCTCTAGATTACAATCATATTCTTGCGATTAGGCAGATATCAAAGTGAGATTACTGAAGCTGTATCGAGGAGATTAATGTCTGAAACATTCATTACAATCTAAGAATATCATTTATGTCTCCGATGATTGTTGATAGAGATGAAAAAGATTTTTCGAGTGAGATAAATAGATTGGAGTCAAGTGTCAGAGAAGCAATGGGATCAGACAGTCAGTCTGCTTTGAGATTTGATTGATGTCACCTATTGCTCTTCATAGTGGGCCGTGTCTATGACAACATGCCTCAGCACACGTGACATACTCGAAATGTGACAGCCGATTGGTGAGAACATTTGGATTTTCACAGTCCTGGGGCGTCTGCGTGTTATTCTTCACTGGAGGACAATCAGTGATGAGATGATCGGATGGAGTGTGTGTTTTAAAGGATGAGGTCTATAAAACCGAAATGCAAACTACATGACTCAATTTGGTTGCCCTTACTATGTAGCCCACGTTTACATCTCATTTTCTCTAACCTTACAATTATTTCCTCCTGCGCTGTGATCAAATTAGGCTTGAGGACACGGTGTCGAATGTCCCCATTGCGTGTAAAACATGTTTCCCGACCAACGATTAATCATGTGGAAATTAAAGTAAAAAGATCAGCGTTGACCTTGTCCTCAGAGAGTCAGCTGCTGTCCACACGGCACGACTATTTTTACATTACTTTCAATTATGGTGTGAAAGAGGCAGAGAGCCTTGAGGAGAGGAGATTTATTTTTGCCACTGGGGTACATTAGCACGTTTTCGAGATGGCAGACACACCAGATGGTGCTCCTCCATCCCACTGCAAATCCACACTTGCTTTTAAAGCAACAAATACTCTTAAATTTTAGTGCTTACCTGGATGCAATAAAGCACAGTTGCTCTTATCTGTGTTGATTTGTTTGGCCAGTAACAAAATCGATTTTTTTCGATCATGTGATGTTTTTTTGTCTGCAATGTTGGAGGTTGAGAGGTGGACAATAAGCACAGCTTGAAACAGAAAGACAAAGACACTCAATCATGTTTGTTTGTCTTCCCCGTATAATGGTAATGTTATAAATTTGTTTGGAATTTTTTGGGCAATTTGCATTAGAATATAGCTAAGTTTCATCCTTATTCACAAATCTGTTGAAAACACTGGGGAAAAGAGCTTGTTGCAACATGGCCCTGGTTGATCTCTTATACTCTGCTGCCACCTGCGTGCCATTTTTGTAATAACTACCATTGCTTTAAGCGACCTCTTTAAGTCAGAGGCTGCATCAAAGC
The DNA here is from genome assembly GCF_051991255.1 of Vanacampus margaritifer. Taxonomy (NCBI): domain Eukaryota; kingdom Metazoa; phylum Chordata; class Actinopteri; order Syngnathiformes; family Syngnathidae; genus Vanacampus; species Vanacampus margaritifer. The sequence continues at coordinate 6,266,119 of NC_135446.1, forward strand.
CTTCTGTATGCTCTAGCATAAAATAAAAAAAACATTAAAAAATTTATAAATACGTTTTTGGGACCATGACAACAATGAAAATTGAACGTTTTATACGTTTTTGTGAGCAAATGAGTTTGACACAGCCAGCTTAGCTTATGCTAGCTAAAACAGATGATTTTGCCAAACATTAGCCTCAATGCTAGCTATCGGTTAGCATTGTAGGGGTCAGCTGACAAATCCTACATTTCTGACATGTGCTGTATGTATGTTTATTAACAGCAATGAAGCGATATCCAACATAAGATATACAAATCCAGAGGTGTGTGCACCTTATGGGACAACGATAAAAGCCTATGTGAAAAATGGTAGTCTTGCTAACCCACCAGCCAGTGCTTTATCTCATTTTATAAAATTGTGGTGTTAGAATTGGATGTTAACCTGAAAGCTATCTTCAAAAGGACTTTCTGTTTTTATCTTGGATAGGACAACTAAAGTTCTATTCTATTCTATTATAATCTTAAAGCTTCTGAGGGATGAAATTCAACTTGCATTCATTTGCAAAGCGCGAGCTAACATTTGTTATGTTCACCCACCAGAAAGCTCACTCCCAATCCGGGACGTCTGGCAGTGTCCTTGAACCCGTGCAATAACTGACCTTTGCGTTGAGAGTTGAGTGTGCTAAGCAACAGGCTAAAAGTCCACCCTGCTAACCCAGTGCAACCAACTTCCACATTTGGCAAAACAGGACAAATTACTTCCTTCGGTTCAGGCTTGAATCATCATGTCATCAGCCCACAGTCATCATAGTAATTGCTGCGCACAAAGCAAGTCCGCTAACCATTCTTCATGAAGCAGATGAAGGTCTGCTGAGGCTGAGATTAAACTGCAGCATAGTTTGTTTTGTGTATTATTCATTTAACTTTTTGACCCAAAAAGTTGGGTCCAATTGAGTGGGCTCCCTTTTGGCTTATTTAAGGCTTATTTTCAACCCAATTGATATTAGACTAGGGACAGGCCGATATTAGGCATTTTGACAAATATCGGTATCGGCCGTTTAAAATAAAATAAAATAAAATAATCTGACGGCTGATATAATGTAAATCTAAAACCTTTTTAATCTCAGGGAGCTATTAAATGTACATTTTCAGTTAACGTTACAAGAGATCCTGCTAATCCTGGGAACATTCTGAACCTTTTATTTTTGTTTGACATTAAAACAAATGTGAAAGTTTACTTGTTTAAGTTTCCATTTCACTTTTTAAGACATACTGATAACCTTGGGAGCTCCCTGAACATTTTGTTAGAAATTTAAAAGGATGTCTATTGTCTAATATTAATATATTTTTTTTAAATCAGGAAAAATGTGAAGACCATGAAGAGCAAAAAGGGTCATTGCATTAAAACAAGTTTTGTCAGGCATGTCACTTGAGTGATAAGCAAAAAAAACGTCCTGTTTGACATGTGCAGCATAATGACTGCACAGATACTGTCGTGTTATGCTCCAAATACTTGCTTTAGTATGACAGTATCCTAATTAATAAACACCCTGGAGGGTTGAAGGAGTGGACCAGCTGCCCATGGTGATTGACAGCTAGATTAATATTGTCAGACCCCGGAGAGATGCCGCATTCCACTCTGAGCCATTGTTACCCGTTTCAAGGACAATTTCCCCACCTTGACACCGGCGCCGCCTCCTTCGTCTGGGGGGGCTGCGAGGGTCACAATCATTCAAGCCAACGTGTCATCACACAAGTGACGGAAAGCGAGCCCACGGGCAATGCTGCTCTTTGGACAACAACCACTGACACCTTGCTTTGCTGTAAATATTGCTTTGGAAGAAAGGAGTGGAAAGGACAATAACTCGAGAGCATCAGTGCTGGCTTCTGCCAAATAGTGATCACAGATGATTACAATAGGGACTGATTAAATGATTGAAATATGTAAAGTAGGGGGAAACAAAAAAATAAGCTAAAAAATAACCCACACTGATTTTGAATTCCTATTCAAGGGTCTTTTGTCGCTGGGTCTTCTGGGTGGATCATCTTAGCGATTGCTTCTCGATCCCGTCAATCAATCTGCCTTATTGATGTTGTGTGTCCTCGTTCCGGGCTGCGCGCACTTCGAGTGTTTGTAGCCCGGATTCAGCCATTCATCGTTGTCGTTTTGAAATGTACCAAATTATGACCAAGTGTTACGTATTGTAGTTTAGCGACCTCTATCGGCCATGTTAAATATTGAAAAAATAGTAAACTGAACCATAAGTGGAGTTAATGGGACTCAAACCCGGAGTGTGCTTATCTGACCGCGCTAACTGGACAGTGATTGTTTTAGTGTTGACTACATGTTTTGTACTACAATGTCACTGAGCCTTTTCCCAACCTCAACCATTAGCGTCCTATGTAAAGACCTAACGTGTACTGTACAACCTCACTGAAAGCCTAAATCAACCATTAGTCCAACGGTGAATTGACATACATGTCAACACTTAAAAAAACACTAAGATCATTCATTACCTGCCTGTTAGCTCAGTAAGATAAATGCTCGTCTTACGACTTGACGACCCGGGTTTGAATCCCATTGCAGTTTTTGTACTTTTCAAGAAAATCCTTGATCCTTGAACCTTCAATTGACCAAACATGGTTGCTTGCATGACAAAAAGCTTAGAAGAAGTACTTTCCAAATGGACTTTTTCTGCAAGCCTGCAGAAACCAATGGCAGTAGTGTCAGATATAAGCTAAGTGCTGCTGCACGTTCAAGCACTAAGCCTATATTTTAATTAATTAATTAATTTTTTAAAAATATTTTGTCTCTACATAAGTCTTTACGAATGTTCATACAGTGTTTTGTCTGCTCGGATATTGATCTGCTTTTTGGGTCAAAGGAACCTGTTTTCATGCTAAGGATTTGAAAATGACCATGCTGCTATTGTTTCTAGAATAAATAAACAACAAAATACTTCTCTTAACAAGGGGCCCTTTGGCGGATCATTGTGGAGGACAAACAGAAGTAAGTCACTGATGAATGTGCTTCATGTATCCTTTGGGGCTTCTTCTGTGTTTTCACTTGTTCCCACTCACTTTTCAAGGACATCAAATCAATCAAGTCAAAGAAAAGGCTTTTACGCACAGTTTGAACTCTCCTGGGGGGATATTTCACTTCTCAGCCTCTACATTTTAGTTTATTTTCTCAATCTGCTCCTCCGGCCAGGTTTACTCTCCCTCTCCTTGTCTTTGGAATATATTAATGACTACTCAAGTTGCCTTGATGTCATTAAACAGGACACACTTGACAGTTTATCTTTCAGAATCTTGTTTGGCATTTGAGATTTAGATTTATTTCCTTCACCGTTTCCTCAACTGAATTGATCCCTTCCTGTTACTTTATCACATTGTAAGAATTTCATTAAAACGGGGACCCGTCACTCACAGGCAATGACATTTGTGTTGATAAAAATCACCTTTGCTGAGGGTGCCCCCTCACCAGCTCTCAATCTGCAGTTTGTTTACAAATGAAAGAACACCACATCTTATATCAATTCTTAAATGGTGACCACACACAAGACGGAGATGGAGGAGTTTGTGTCTTTGAATCAGCAAGACATATTCTCCATTGACTTAACAAATTATGATTTTTTACGAAGTATTTGAGGGGACACTTCACCTTGTTTAAGGCGGGGACATGTTTCTCAACAGAATAGAGACCGTAAAACTGACACACAAAACATTTGGCTGATTAACTCCAACACAGCAGTACTGTAAAACCTAATGAGTTAATTTTACTAAATTCAGCCTAAGCAGGGAAGCTTAGACTTGCCTCTCCCTGGTGGGTTGGTGTTGTGTCCGCCCCGCTCCGTTGGGCCTCCTGGCATCTCGGGGGGCGAGCCCTATCGCCCCGCCGGGCTGGTCCCATATGCCCGCCGGGGTCCCGGTAGGGTGAATGGGGGGGTTTGGTGGGCGGGTGCACCTCCCGCCCCCGCCCGGTTGGGGAGGGCCCCGCTGGTCGCTCCTCTTAACTCACTGCACTAGTCTTGCACAATACACTTTTATAGACATATAGGGCACATAACACACTTTTGGGGGGGGGGGGGTACATTGTCTTCACCCTACAACTCCCCTCCAATTTTAATGCACCACACAACTGTGGGGAGGGTGGGTGGTTGTTGGGGTGGGGCGCCATCGGTTGTGGCAGACCGCAGTACAGAGCAGTGCTGCGGTCCCCTGTCCGTGTCCCCCCGGTGGGTGGTGTCTGGTCGGTGCTGGATTTCACTTTCCTCTCTTTTCTTTGGTCCTTCCTCGGGTCTCCTGACGACCTCACGACTCTGGCCGGAAGTGTTTGGTTTAGGTGAACGGGATTTTTTTTTTTATAGGTTTTAGGTGAACTAATGAATACACACACACTCGCACGCACATACTCACCCACATACAAAAAAAAATATATATATATATATTTAAAAAAAAAAGAAAAAAAAAAGGAGAGCAATGATGACATGTCAAATCGAATGAACAATACTGAGCTCTCCAGAAAAAAGAAAAGAAAAAAAAAGACTTGCCTCTCCCTAGCCACTTCGTCCAGCTCCTCCAGGGGGATCCCCAAGCATTTCCAAGGCCAGTTGGGAGACGTAGTCTCTCCAGCATGTAATGGCTTCCTTCCTTTGAGATATACCCAAAACACCTCAGCAGGGAGGTGGCATCCTAACAAGATGTGAATCTGAGCCCCCCCCGGATGACCATCTAATACGTCACCGCTTAGAGGGGTAAGACTGCACATGATGAGATGTACTGGACACAACATTAGCATTCTCGTTCACAAATTGCCCTCATCACAACTCTTTACTGATTGTAGAGGCTTCTAGTTGTCCAAACGACTGCATTGAAACTGCCGGATTCTGCCAAAGTATAACTAGTGTGTAGCCAAATCCTGCCATGGATGTCCTCCATGTTTTTGCCCATGTCGGCCCAACTGACTGCTACAGCCACAGCTTATTTCAAGCCTCATGTTAATGTATACAGTGTTTCGTTTTAAGAACGCTTGCAGTGATAATGAAGTTAGTGTGCTGGCGTACACAACTGCCCGAGGCAACCTCATGAAACCAAATAACACATTTACGTAACACCACGCTCTCCACAGTGCATTAAACAATTTAGCTTTGCTACCCGCTATCCCAAAACTTGATCAGTCACAGCAGGCAACTGGAGCAGAAAAAAGGCACACTTCTGCAAAAGTGAATAAAAATCACGTTAAATAAGCTGTTTGTTCACAGCATACAGACTGGACTGTAAGTATGAATACATTCTGATAGTTATTTGGCAAACAAAACTTAGTCCCTTCCGGGAAAAAATGTTCTCTTCATGGTTCACGTGCAAGTCTTGTCTTGCTTAGAGTTCAAAATGTGATTTGCTCATCCTGGTGTGCTGCCCTTTAATTCTTATCTTTTACTTGGCTTTTTCCTATACAGCATGGATTATTATTATTATTATTTGTGATGTTTAATTTTTTACACTCTAAAAACAGTTGGGTCAAAAATAACCCAATTATAGGGACTTACCACCAGCTGAGTTTGACCCAATTTTTTAGGAATTTTTGCCAGAACAACCCAACTCTATAACAGGTTGGATAAAAAAAAATAACCCAATAAAGTTTTGTTTTGTTTCACTGGTCAGATGAAAAACCCAAAAAGTTGAGCCAAACTTTTTAGCCGATAATTGGGTTATCTGACCTAAATGATTTTATAGTGCGTATTGCATGATTGATCAACAGCTAGAAAAAGCACACACACACACGTTTTTGCAACATATTGGGGACTTGGGTGTTCGAGGGATTTTTTTTGTGCAACGTGAGGCCTTCACTTCAAACATGAAAAAATTATTCATGCAACTCGTAAAAAAAAGGAATTTTTTTTTTGGGTCCGTGCTCACCCAAAAATCACCTTCAAATTTTAGTTTTTTTTCAGGTTTTTGTTGCCTCATGGGGACATATCATACCATAAACCACCAACAGATGTCACTGTTAAAAAATATAATATATATATGAGCTGTCAAACGATTGAATTTTTTAATCAGATTAATCACATTTTATAATTTTGATTAATCACGATTAATCGCTTAACAAAAAAGGCTTTTTTATCATCATTTTTTTCACCTGTTATGTGTTAATTTTTTTGACATGAGGACATTTAATGTTATGAGGACATCTTCAAAATGTTTTGAACAACTGCACACGCTCATCCTTGTCCTTTTCTAATCAGTTAATTACTTGCATAATTAAAAATGGGGAAAAAATTACCCTAATATTTTGACATTTTGATGCAAACATTTATTAAATGCTTTACTTTAATGCATGTAGTTATGTTATCCGCTGTCAAGCTAAAGGATCATCTGTGGTCAAAATAAAGTGTGATTAATCTGCATTAATACATGATTAATGCGATAATTTTTTGGTGATTAATTAATTAGTTAACGCTTTAACTTTGACAGCCCTAATCTGTGCATATCAGAGTACAAATTCCAATGTTATTTTTAGAGAAAATTATTAATTTGAAATTTATGTGCAACAAGTGAAGTGCACAATGTTTTTAAAAATGTAGACTGCACAGAATGAAGTAAATGAATACTGTTCAGGTTATAAGTTTCGAACACCTCTCGTCTTTTTATTGCACATATTCCAACCAAAACAAGTGCATACAACAGTGGAAAGATATAATTGTTTTCAAATGAACAACTGGAGAAACACATTTTTCACATAAATTTAACTGCACTCATCTTTCTGTGGAACCTTTTCTCCACAGCTTTCATTTCTTCTTTCGTCCACTTCCTCTTTGACTTCTGCTTTCCCTAGATAAATGGGAACAGTAAATGTAAGGGATACTTTACTAATTTTGCTGATTTCAGGCGTAAAAAGTTAACATTTTGGCTATCAACAACTTGCTAACGTCATTATTTCCCATGTACAATTAACATTTTTAAAAAGACATTTTGCCACTTGTCGACTGAAAATGACATCACGTGTTGAGGGTTCAGGTAACAACCAATCACGGCGCAATTTGTAAATGTTAGGTAAGCCATGATTGGTTGTTACCTGAGCCCTCAACAACAATCACATTTACAAATTGAGCCGTCGTGATTGGTTGTTACCTAACCCTCAACACGTGATGTCATTTTCAGTCGACAACAAGTGGCAAAAAGTATTTTTAAAAGTGTTAATTGTACAAAGTACATGAAAAATAATGATGTTATCAAGTTGTTTAAAGCCAAAAATTAGTTAAGTATCCTCTTTAAGATGCCACTGAAAGTTAAGACAGTTCTGTAACAACTTAGTAGTTTTTATACCCAGAAAAAGATGACCCATTCCCAAGCCCCTAGAGCAGGGGTGGCCAAGTTCGGTCCTCGAGAGCCACTATCCAGCCTGTTTTCTATGTCTCCCTCCTTTAGCGCAGCTGAATCTAATGAACAGCTCATCAGCGAGATTTGCAGAAGCCTGATAACGAATCAGGTGTGTTATTGGAGAGAGACATGAAAAACAAGCTGGATAGTGGCTCTTGAGGACCGAACTTGGCCACCCCTGCCCTAGAGCTTACCTTCAGACGTATTCCCGGCCAGGAGCGTCTTTCCATCCGAACTACCTACCAAAGCACAGACATAAGCACATTCAGTTTAACGCAATAAGGTGTACCTATATATTTCAATTGTGGATGGGCGAGTACCGATACCCGGTATCGGTTTACCATCATCATAGATTTTAATAGATAGATAGATTTGATGCCAGTGCCTTGGTCGATGTTAAAAATGCAGCAGGTAATAAATTGCCCAAATATGTCTTTACAATACTTTTCATTTGACCATTTATTACTCAAATATCTTCTAATCAGTAGATTATCACCTTAGCTGTTATAAATTGGTACTCCTGCAAGCCTCGGGGCAATATTTTTCAGTCTGCATTCGGGCTCGAATTTCCTGCCCAGTTGCGGATGTGATGTCATGCACGCTCTCGTGTTTGCTCTCAATGACTCGCAACAAGAGTGAGTTAGTATTTTGCTGTAATGGATTGCTCAGAAAAAGGTCGCCATCCAGCACACCCCAGACACCTACAGTTACTCCACTGACCAGAGCACCTTTATATTATCTATGCCCAAACGGGGAAGCAAGGAGTGGATATCCGAAAAAGAGCATAGTGGATCCAGATGACAAGTGCAAGAAAAAGTTCACCGAGGATCAAGAGCAGTTACTGAGCAAATTGTCACCAGAACTGGCAAGTCAAGTTGAGATGCGTTCTCAAACATTACATCAAGGATCTTAAATACTGTGAACAAAGCAAAGCCTCTTTGCGGGGAGTGGAATACATGCGCTTCCAGTAATCAAGATGCTTCTCAATGTAACAATGTAACTTCTCAATGGAACATTAACTACATTACCCATGAGGCTGCAAATAAATTACATTTCAGAAGTGAAAAAAAAAAAAATTACTCGTCGTGCATGGAGTTGGAAGAATGAAGGAAGGTTTACGTTAAGACGAGGCTATAACTTCTAAGGATCCACATTAACAGGAAATATGGAGGAAATATGGATGAGTTTACCATATCAGCAAATGATTTAACAGCAAGATGTGGATCCACGTTCCTAGTCTGAAAATGATTCAGGTTTGACAAAACTGGCATTGATTAAAATAACCTTGTATGTAAAATGTACAGGATTACGGTTGCGGCATATTTTTTTCGCCACCACTTGCAAACAAACGATACGAAGGAGTATAAGAAATATGTCAAACAAAATTTTCTTGTTCTGTTTGCAGATCATTTTGCTTATTTGAAGTAAGAATTTTTTTATTTTACTATTTTTTCTCTTACATTTTCTATAGTCATTTATACACACATTTGTATACACATGTCAATTTGGTTTAAAATGTTTATTTTGTTTACATTTTAATATCACCAAATTTAAGGATATTTTTTTACTTAGCATAACAAAGATATTGAGCTGATTTGGCATATTTTCCTGTGATTTATATACATCCTGGACATAAGTTGAAGTTGTTCACTGTTGAAATTGCCATAGAATATTGTTGTGCAACGTTCCAAAGAATAAACGTGAGCTGTTCAGAAATTCTGTGTCTATCCATAAATGTCCTGGGAAGCGAATAAAGATTTTAAAAAAATGTGGGTAGGATATCGTCAAATTATCAAATTGAAAAATAATAACAATAATTGAGATCTATTTTTGCCCACACTCTTTCATGTAAAACAATAATCCCTCACAAGCCACTGGAGGGTCGTATACCTTGGGTTTGCTTCGGTGTGACAGACTCCTTACACACCGGCAGCATCTCGCCATCTGACCTACCTATCAAAACAAATAAACACAGAGAAAAGCACATTCAGTTTGACCCAATCGGCCAAAACATTCAAACAGGCCAAGTGGTTAAATGTTGGTTCCCACTACCCAGGGCCAAATCTATTTCATTCTGTTCTTCAATTTATATCTATCAAGTGGGTTACTTACTTGGGTTTTATTAACATTGTAAACAAGTATATTTTTTTACTTGGCGTAACCAAGATATTATTGAGCAAACCTGATTTGGCATATTTTCCTGTGATTTATATACATCCTGGACATAAGTTGAAGTTGTTCACTGTTGAAATTGCCATAGAATATTGTTGTGCAACGTTTCAAAGAATAAACGGAAGATGTTCAGAAATGTTGTGTCCATCCATAAATGTCCTGGGAAGCGAATAAGGATAAAAAAATTTGAGGGGTAGGATATCGTCAAATTATCAAATTGAAAAACAATAATAATAATTGAGATATATTTTTGCCCACACTGTTTCATGTAAAACAATAACCCTTCACAAGCCACTGGAGAGTCGTATACCTTGGGTTTGCTTCGGTGTGACAGACTCCTTCCACACCGGCAGCATCTCTCCATCTGACCTACCTATCAAAACAAATGAACACATAGAAAAGCAATTTCAGTTTGATCCAATCAGTCAAAACATTCAAACAGGCCAAGTGGTTAAATGTTGGCTCATTACCAACATCATCGGAAGTGTCTTTGTGAAATGTCTGAAAAACTATTCAAAATGTATCAAATTACTTCACAATGAAAGAAATTTCACCAACAGTACAGATGGGTTTCTCTCCTCAGATGTTACCACCTCATGCAGGTGGCAGATGTCTGAAGCAACACAGCAACTGAAGACCTAAGTATTGTTGCACTTGATCACACAGAATAAAAACAAAGACTTCTTACTCACCTTATTTGACACATTTGCTTGAGCCCTTTTATATCTGCTCTCACATGCATTGATTGTGGTGCTCTCTTAATTTTTTCATGCGCCGCATCCAACGTGTTTCAGCCTGAAAACACACAAAATGCATGTTTAGAGATGGTAATTATGTAGTTTCTTTTTTGTGTCTTTTGTGGCATTTTTGTAACACACTAGACATAGACTATCAATGTGGCACGTGTGGAGTAAAGGAAAGGAAAGCTTAATTTATGAAACTGCTTCCTTTTCACACTGAACTTCCGGTCTTAATTCTCCCATGAAAGGGTTGATACTAAATAAATCTCTTCCCATGCTTTCTATATTCCATTGATTTTGTCCCATCTTAATTTATTTAATTAATTGCTTTGACTTATGCTTCATCTTTACTGGTAATGTGCAAGTATCCAACAACAACTAATATCAGTTCCTAGACTCCTCACTATGTAATACAACATTGTAAATACTTCACATGTAAGCTTTTTTGGCTCTCCACGGTAGCAAAATGGCTGCCGTTGGGGAAAACATGCCGATTGAAGCGCCTCCGTATGCACCTAATAGGCCAACCATGTACTCAAAATAAATATAAATATGTTCCTAATATTGAATAAAGTAACATACAAAGTACCTTATAAAGACGTAAAGTAGACGGAGCTATTATGGCATTAACGTTAAGTCATTATCCACCCGCAGTGGTTTGCGAGGTTAATTGAGGTTAATTGCAATCTAGAAGCACTAGTAGCCGGACACTAGCTCTAGCACATCGCAGCAAATGTGGTCACAAAATGTCCTAACAGCAGGCAAATAAACTTCACAGCACCAAAATATAATGCAAGTAAATCATATGTACTCACCATTTTTCTACAAGGGGGTTTCTGAATGCTGTCTTCATTTGCCTTCTCCATCTCGTTTCCAACAACACGCGCCCAAATGAGAGGAAGCGCTCGATTTATGATACAGCTCACACCAGAGCATCAACGCATTAGTCCACAAACAGAAGAATGCCGGGACATCCGAGTCTCAATGCAAGCACACCCTCAATCGCGCAAGGGCAATTTGGAACTTAGGGAGCGGGTGGGGGATGGGGAGGTTGAGTGTGATAAAGTTTGGAAAGACACATTGAGATGTTGCTCTATATTTTTTATGCATTTATTAAAAAGCATATTGTATTGTTTCAAAGAAATGTAACGTGTTGATATGATGGATGGATGGATGGATGGATAGCTTTATTGTCTGTTCCAGATGAAAACAGAAATGTTTCTATTTTTTGCCATGGCTGTAAAATAAAGTTTAAAACTCACATCTAAACATTACAAACATCCCACACATTTAAAAATAAAACTTAAAAACAACCAATAAAACATGAGTAAAACATAGTGCCGTTCATTTTGTATTATTAGAGCGGCTATTGCAGAGGGGATGAAGGATTTTTTTGTAAATGTTTTTTTCTGGCCAGTGTAACTCTGTTGCGTCTACCTGATGGCAGCAGTATGAAGGGAGTGGTGGAGTGGGTGGCAAAGGTCATCAGTGATGAGGGTGGTTTTCCTCATCACTGAGCGTTCATACAGTTCAGACTGAGGGGGATGGGCTGTTTGGGTGATTTTACTGGCCTGATTTATAATTGAAAGGTTCAGTAATGAGTAAGATTTAACTTAATTTGTTAAAAATATATATTTACTTATAAATTTGTTTCCAGAATTATTTACACATTTATACTTAAATTGTAGCTAAATTGACGCGTTGACTCTGCTGTTCTCATTCACTTACATTTACCTATAGTTGGCTAGCTCCTGATTGGTTAGTGTTGTCAGGAAGTGTTGCCGCTGCAGCTGCATGTGACGAGTAAACAGCGTTGTTCCAGAATGCTCCATCCTGCATTTTCATCTTATGTCTCATCTTATTTTATCTCATCTTTTTTCTTGTGTTCCATCAACCACCAACGAACCCTCACGTTGTATAATTAAGAATTACACATTTTAAACTACATTATAAACTTTCATTAAAATTATGTCTTTAAATTCTAATAAATTTTGTGCACCAACTGTCAAGTCATTTTAGCCATTACTGGTCAGAAATGTATAGTTAAGACTTCTAAGATTTATAACGACTTATAATACACCCAATATCTCTAAAATAGTAAATAAGCATTTACATTAGAAATAAAACCAACAACAACTTAAGGATGTTAAATTAATGGATACACTTAAATTATATCAAAAGAATGCATGTTTGTTTTTTTACACTGTATGAGTGTCACACTGTTACTGTGCTGATCAATACTAAAGTATGATGAATATGGGATTCAACGTCTATAATCATCATATTTAAAAACGACATACCTTGTTTTTGATGCAAACATATGTTTGCTGAATCTTGCAACAACTTCATTTGCTATAAATGTTGTTGTATATTAGCCTGGCTCACACAATTACGGCTCTGCTGCTGATCAACACATGGTGGGGAATGGGCATAGACACGGTGGGGACTAAAAAGCATGGATGTTGTGGCGCTCACGAGGCAGTGAAGAACAGTTCACTGTAAACAGAAGATCTCTCTCACATTTGCTTCAACTCAACACAATGTAGGCAAGTCATTATTTTACCGATCATGCACAATCACTGTGTCACATCAAAATAAAAATAACTACATAACAGCAAACTAGATAGCATCACTCGTAACTAAAACACTAGACCACTGACTAAAGAAATATCAAAGAACATGCACTTTAAACACTGTTTTAATCATTAGTGCCGGAAAGCATGCTAGGAGCGCCTCCGGACTCCCAGCGACGCTACACAGCCCCCACTTGGCTGGTTGGCGGCCCTCTGATACATTCACCAAAAGCAAGAGAAGCGTTTCAGGTGGTGCATTTGCATAGTAGTTAATGTACTTCACACGGCCGGTGGTGGATGCGTGTGGGGCGGCGTGAATGACACGGTTGGAGTGGTGGGGCACGGTGCAGGTGCATCTTACATCTTATCCAGTCTCAGCAAATCACACTGACGAGGCGATGGAGTCGAGGTCTGTTGGGAGCACCGAAAAAGCAGAATGGAAGTCAGCTACGTGTACGCACCCAGTGCCGAGACGTTAGTTAGTAATAGTTTTATTGTGCATTGCTTATCATAAATAGACCCTATCGCATTTTCGTGACGAGGTCTTACCTATTTAGCAAGAAAAAAGCAAGCTGTGGGTCCCGTTTCATCCTTTTTTTCCACCTACTCTAATATTAACGCTGTTCCAATATTGATCCACGTCCTACTGCGACGCTTGTGCAACTTCAGTTTTTCCCTTTTTGGCACACTCAACAGTGTTTTCCTTTCCTGCTCTGTATTTTGACCGTGGTCGAGAGGGAGATTTTTCCCTCGGTCAGAGTCAACTCTGTGGAAAAACTCCTGTTGCATGTCACAAAACTTTCGGCCGATGGTCGAACAAAAGAAGCCACTCGGAGATGAAGGGGCGCACTGCAGTATTGGTTTATTATTATTTGGCACACTTTTATATGCGCTGTGGCACACCTTTGTCTTTTACCATGGACTCGTCCACACACTCTCAAACACTTTCGCCGTCCCAACGCTTCCACGAAGCGAGACTGAGCGTGTGCACGCGCCTGACAGGGAGAAAGCTTAAAGTTTTGGTCCCGAATCCCCGATCATTATTTCACTCTGCAGGAAAATAGGGGCAACAGCCATTGTGCCACATTAGTGCCTCCTGTCTATTATACAATTCTTAAAACATATGTGGGTGAAAAATATGGTTATTTTAATACGTCAACGTTGTGTCATGCACCTTTAACCATGTCTTTAAATGTGTGGAATTATAAACTGAAGATATATCACCATACTCTCTTGATTGAAAGTATACAAAAGTATGTTTTTCAGAGAGTCCAAGTGGAAGCTGATGATTTTGAGGAGGAAATGGAGTAATAGTTATGGCAATGATTTTGGCCTTGATAGCATTAAGCACTGTATATTTCATAGCATTGGCGATATCTTATATATATATATATATATATATATATATATATATATATATATATATATATATATATATATATATATTATTGATTATTTTAACCCGCACAAATTACCTGTAGATGACATGTGTGCCAAAAATCACCTTTATTTTATTTTTATTATTATAATGATTGCTCTAGTAATTGGCAGTGGTAGAACATACATCACGACTCCAATATTAATGATTATTTTCTATACTATGTCATTATAGAGTGAGGGATTTGTGTGACAGTGACAAAAATAAATGAAAACACCCTATATAGCGTGGACATAATTTGCATTCATTTTATTAAAAAATATTATTATTATTATATTTTATTATTATTATTAATATTATTATTATAGTAATACCAATAATGGTAATAATAATGTTACTTTCATTATGAAGTAATTTAATTACTAACTTAGCTACTTTTTTTAAGCATGTAATGAGCAACTATACCTAATTACTTTTTTAAAGTAATATTCCCAACACTGATCTTTGGTCAAACAAGCACAAGGTTTAAAATTGATTTGCAAAGTGTAATACCACGTTTGACCATGGCTCAGAGGGGCGCAACTGAGTAGACCAGATGTGATACACAAAACTAGAAAACCTACCTGGTGTGGACTTGCAGTACTGTTCATTGTCCACTGGGATCGCATAGGAAATAACATACACACATTTGTTGTTCTCTGGGGACTTTTTAGAAAACGTCATCAGGCATCTATAAATAGTGTTTGAAGCCTCTAAAGTGGATTTGCCCGTGGAGACCACATTTCTGGTCCCCACCGTGCAGTGTCCAGTCAGGTCAAAGTCCCTACAATGTAGCAAAAACGAGAAAACACACACACACGACTGTGTGTGAGCAAGTTGCATGACAGCAAATTATACCACCAGCTTGTCTTCTTGACTGCAGAATAAGGAATCAGGTGCACTCTTGAATACAAACTAAATATGGTGAAATGCCAAGTGAGGATTATTATCAGCATTACTATGGAAACGGACGCTGCACAAATTGCAGCCGGGCACGCTCAGCATGACTGTGCTAATACGACCAATGTTGATGCAGCTCTACAGATCATGCAGGCCTATCCAATGTGCAGGTAAAAACTACTTTGTCATTTTGCAAGAAGTCAGAAGAGCGACCGTCCTATTAACATAATGGGGGCATAACAAGTCTACCCTATGAACTGTACACAATATATCTCCATAAAGCTGCTGAGAATAGCAAATTCAACATATCCTACATACAGCTTCATAAAACTAATAAATAATACCGACTCTGAACAATAAAAGCCCTTGCACATGTGTGTGGGGAGTACATTTTCCCTGGTCGTCACCTCTCAGAATCCTCCAACCTGTGACCAGTCAACATTTTAAAGTGCACCAGGATCCAACCTAAGTGCAGCCATGACTTCCCCTTTGTAAAGGACTCCAAATGATACGCTTTTAAGAACAATTACTCTCAGTGGCGTGCAGAGCAAGCCGAGCAAAAATAATAAGATAAATAAAATTAAGAGAGGGAAAGTGGCCGACCTCAGCCGTGATTAGCATAATTGGATTTCAAACGATCTTGTGGAGTATTGAGGGAAAGCGTAGCCATTGACATTGTTTAAATATCACCAATGGTAATACAGTGGAGCGGAGTGGTGCAGGGGAGGGCCAAATACCGCGAGTTAGGCAAGGGTCAAAGGGCAAATCAAGTGTAGCCACAAGTTGCCAGTCATTTTTAAACCCTCTACTAGTGAGCTGGGAGCTTAGTGGGGTGGTGTCACATTGATGGATGCGCAGAGGTGTAGCAGTGGGGAGGCCCGCTTTCTCCCCATGCCATCGCTCAAGCAGAATCCCCCTGGAGGTGTGCGGGCCGCGTGCCCATAAACATGCACATAAAATCACATCTCTCGGCAGGTGGTATCCCGTCCTTGGTAGAAGAACAAAAAGTCAAATTGGCATACATGAGTTGGCTAGCGTCCCCGAGGACAGAGGTGTGTTTAGTCAGCTGTCACCAGTCAAAAGTTAGAGGAGGCCAAGGAAGAAGAGAGAAATGATTTTCCTCAGCGGCAGAACTTTTAACAACGAAGCAAGATAGCAAGTCATTTTTCCTTGGACGAGAAGCTGGTCTCCAAAACAACATATGCTCACAAGGATGCTGAGATATCCCCCTGGAGGCAAATTGAACTGGCAGATGCTGGGCAAAAAAAAAAAAGAAGAAAAAAGGAACAATTTTGGATCCATCGATGACTTTTTAAATTGGTTTACATTACAGTGGAAATCACTCTGCTGCTACTGGACACACACACACACACACACACACACACGCACACACACACACACACACACACACACACACACACACACACACACGGCCAAGTTGTTTGCATGGATGAAATTTTGGCTGACGAGATCCAATACACCTGCACTGCAAAACCTCATGTTTTAGTTCAACTCATGTGGTTTCCGGAAACCCATTACAATGATTCTTGGGGCGTCTAAAGAATCTTCGTGCAGTTTGTCTCTTTTTTACTCGCGACTGTCACCTCTGGCCAAAAGCGGAACTGCAGCATTTGTGTCAAGCTCATTCATGGTGCGCGTGCGAGCACGTGCACTAGGGCTGGGTATTGCCAACAACCTCACGATACTATGCGTATCACGATATAGGGGTCATGATACGATACATATGCATAGGGATGTCCCGATCCGATCACGTGATCGGAAATCAGGCCCGATAACGTGGTTGCTGACTCGATCGAAATCGAACGTCGTCTCCCCATCAGGACTCGGATAAATATATGAAGTTTTTTTTTTCTTAATATAACTTTTTATTAAATCTGGAGTTGGGCGGTGGCACAGAGTGACACTTCATTTTATTTTTCCACACAGTGCGTACGGCATGGCGTCACTTTACTACAGTGACACTATTAACTCTTTCACTGCCATTGACGTTTATAGACGTCAAGTAAAAACCTACGGAGCACTGCCAATTATTATTATTTTTTTTTTTGAAACGGGTGCGGGCAAGGCTTCCGGAGCTGTGGTGAAAGTTTCCAGCCGGTCTGTTGTGCCTAATGACTATTTTTGGCCCCTAGAGGGCAGCGATGACTCTCTTTTGACAAGATCGGGTGGGCGTCAGTAGAGGCGGAGCTAGAGCGTCGAGTAGGAGATGAAAATGGAAGACAAAGGAAAAATGGCAGCCGGTCGCGAGGAGCTCACGTCCGAGCCGTTTTTTTCAAAGACCAAAAGCATCGCTGAAAGAGCACATTGTTGACGACGATGATCATCATCGATGATGAAGATGAGGGTGGTGACTCCGTGGTTGGGAAGCATTGACGCGGCAGTAGAAGACGTTAGATGGAGCTAGATGGAGGAGGGAACGGGCAATGGCGAGCGTTTGCAAGCAGCTCTACACTTACAAGACGAAAGGCATCGACCAATGCTAAAATAGTACATTGATGACGACGATGATCATCATCGATGATGATGAAGGTGAATCCGAGCTTGACGGCGAAATTGGAACCGCTGACGCGGCGGCTATGACGGTGTCGTAACGCGGAGCACAACCGAGCACGCACAGGCGGACGTTCGATCGGACAGCGAAGAGTGCCCCGAATCCAATGCATATTCATCGGAGGAAGTGTGTACAGTCTGCTACTTGCTTTTTATTCCCCGGAAAAAAAGGCCGTCAAGAAAGTGTAACGTTTGCACGCAAAACGGACCAATGCGAAAGTGAAAGTAAACTGTTGTGCGAGTCCTGGCGTCTCCTTGCACGCAGGAGAGCGTTACAAAAGGAAAAACTGTATTTGAAACATCCACATAATTGTAAGTAGTACCACAGTTGCACACATTTGTAAATAGTTTGCGAAATTGTTTTGTCAAATTGTTACACTGTTGAATGGAAATAAACGTATTTTGCAAACTAAAAACACTTTTTCATTGTTGGTGAAAGCGTTTTACAGAAGTAAAGCACTATTTAGGTGTTTGTGGCATCATTCATGGACAAAAAGAAGTGTACAATTCACTAGAGTGCATGAAATAACAGAGTTTCACAAAAAGCTCTTTTTCTCCGTTTTTTGTTTCAAAACAGAGAATTTCGGTGAAAGTAACCATTTTCTATTGTTGATTACTGAAGGTAATAAGGTAGAAATAAACTTTTTTTTCTGATGAAAGCTGAGAGTCCAATCTTTCATTTGGTAGTATGTGTGTTTCCATAGTCCAAACACAACATTTTCTGTGGACCTTGAAAGATCACTCAAAATGCTTAAATCGGCTGGCAGTGGGGACAACCCGTTTCTGAAAACGTCTGGCAGTGAAAGAGTTAATGCCATCGAGCGGCGGGGCTAAACGGAAATGTCGCAGAGGTATTTGGAAGTAGTAGTATAAGTATAAGAATATAATATAAGTATAAGTAGTATAAGTTATTATCGTCTTTAATGTGGAAAGCGGAGACGTTGTGACTTGCACTGTGTGCAATGTGAGCTATAGTACGGTGCGTATGCGGTGCGGAAGGGATGTGGCGCTGCGAAAGGTTTCCGCAAGCGGTCTATTTTTTCCGGACGCTGCATGCGGATTTTCGTGAAGCTAAAGAAATTATACGAGCCGGACAGGAAGTCGAGCGTCGGCATCAAGGTAGATCCGGTATATTTCAAAATGAAATAGTTTGCCAACTCATTTATTGGGGAGGAAAGCTAGCTAACTACATTTAAGCTAACGGACATTTAAGACAAAAAACGTGCTCAAAATAGATTAAACATGACAAAATAACACTATTTAAATACAAAACGTACATACCGATGGTAGAAGAGTCATGGTAGAAGTCCCAGAAATAATGTCCAAAAGCATATTGATGTGACAACAGGCAAGTGTGGCTATTGTTGGAAGATTGTTCGTTTTCTTTCGGGTAGTGAGAATGTTGGTTATCTGAATACAGGCTGGAGATCGATGAACAGTTCCTTCAAAGCTTTTATTTCTACAGAATATTCCGGGCACAGATGAGTTACAGACAATGGCCGCAGCTTCTCACAAGTGCGAAGTTTACAGAGGACTTACAACATTCTTATACTATCTTGAAAGGCGGTACCACAAAGCTTCCAGTAAACAGTTCACAAAGTTAACCGGACAGGCAATAATACTCAAGAACACACAGAACAAAGCCCATTTGAGGAATAGAGGAAGTTATTCAGTCATGACTACACCTGGCAGAAATTGCGATAACACTCACAAGGATATATCCGCAGAACAAAGCTCTACTGAGGAAATGAAGAAATGAAAACAGTTATGACTAAATCTGGGCAGAAGACATACTTCACAATTGTTTACCAATAGGACTCCATATACACGGTTGTTATCGCATGAACTCAACTCTCCAGCGTGAACCCCCGTGATCTTGTGGTCTGGCGGGAGCAGATTTCCGGACTTGGATAGCTCACACAATGCACATGGTGTGAATTGCAGTCCATGCGGACGTCGCACGGAAAAACGCACCGTGTCGGTTCCGCAGTCAGTGTGAATCGAGCGTAAATGTGCGCAAGGTGCCGCTTTCACAGACACACCGCGAAACTTTACAAAATAGGGAAGGGCCGATATGAATAAAAATATCAAAGTATTAAATTTACTGCTTATTTGAAATATTTGGAGAAATAAAAACAGCATTTTTTTCATTTAACACAATCTATTTAGTTTTTAAACAAATTATAGGAAAATGTATACATTAAGAAACATGTACCATGTTAAGTTTAAATAAAAAAGTAAATACATGTTGATTGTCTTCCCCTGTTTTAATTCTTTACGTGACTCAGTGTTCAATCAATGGTGAGCTATATTTAGAACAGACTTGAGATCGTGGGGCACGCTGATACCTACTCATGTACACTTCTTTTTTATGTCAACTGCAAAGGCACCAGTGCCTTTTTCCGCTCACCCCATTCCCTCCTCCTTCTGCTGCTTTGCACGTGCACTTAATTGAAGCAATTCACTTCAGAGGCTGCTGTTGCACAGCCCTGCAACGCCTGTTAACTGCTTATTTGCAAATAAATGTGCAATATCGATTCTAACGCCTGCATATCAATACGTGTATTGTAAAGATGCCCACAACGATATGTTGCCTTATCAATTTTTTGAGCGCACCCCTAAAGTGCACGCCACATGCAGGGTCCGCACACTCAACTATAGAGGGAAGATAAAAGCTGATAGGTGCAGTCAGAGTTAAACAGTCTGTTTGGGTTGATTACTGCATTTGGACTCAGCAGAGCTGCAGCTGGTCGCCATTTTGGACAGTTTTGTTGTGTCCTGAATTTGAAGTAAATTTAATGTAACATGCTTGGAAAATGGTGTTGGTGGCCTGTCGGATTACCATGAAAAATGGATGGGTTGTGTCAGAAAGGTCATCTGGTGTAAAACTGTACCAAACATATCATGTGGATGGTTGCTTCTTCTTAATATAAATAATAAATATATATAATATATAAAATTCCACAGCTACAGTATTCTGATAATCTGGTAACCCGTTTCTTGCTAGCTTTAACTCAGAATTCATCGGAAGTTGCCCCTAACCAAGCTGCAGAACCGTGGAAGTAAATTAGGTGACTGTCAGTGCAAAACGTCTCTACTGTCGTATGTCAATTAATTGTGCATGTTGTACCGAATGTTGTAAGGTCTGATATTAATTTCTCCCACTTCGTAAAGATGACAAAACAATGGCCGATGGCGCACTTTGCATTGATTTGGACAAAACATTGCAGACACATTTTGACAAAAATAGAAATATGGCCGACAGTAAGCAATGTCACAAAATCTCCCCCTGAAGGACAGCCATCAAAGATCAATTTATTTTCCTGAATGCTATTCATACAGCAATGGTGGCCAGGCGCCCGGGGATGCCACATATCAGAGCTGCAATCTAATGTTCGCACAAACAGATTGGACGGGAGACAATGCGGTGACAAAGGTGAGGTGGCGGAAAACAACAAAATAAATTGATAGCGCTGAATGGAAGATGATGTGAAAGGGTGAAAATGGCAAAAATATTTCACTTTGCACTGGAAACGCAATATTTGACGCTGATCTTTGAATAATATTATCATTCAAATATATTATACTTGAGGCAGATGTGCTAACCACGAGTCCACTGTGTTGCCACCAACCGATAAGACACACAGTAAACAGAACTATACAACGGAACCTTGATTCATGAATTGAATTTGTTCCGTGACTCCGTTCGCAAACCGAGGTAATGTTGGAATTGAAATGATCTGTTTCAGACAGGTTTACTTGTTTTTATCAATGTAAGCCAAGTACAACATAGGAATAAGCCAAAACACGCCATAAAGAAGAATAAGATGTTCGCTAGGAAATTACTGTGCCATATCACTGGGCTAGCTAGCCTTAGCTAGCTAGCAGCCCCTCCTCCTTTGAAGGGAAGGAGTACAGATGGTAAATTAAATGGTCACCAAACTGTGCAGTAAGAGAATCACAAACATGGACACCATTCTCCTGTTTAGCTAACATTTCTTTCTTTTTTTCCACAGTAATATTGTCACAGTTCTGAGGCGGAGTGAGATATGTGGACCCAAATGTGACGAGACTCAGTGATCAGACAGAGGTAATGAGTAAACATAGGATGCTTTATTGACAAGATCAAGTGGGCAGGACAACCAAGACTTTGATTAGACTGGACTTGACTGAATCGAGCGTGACGTGACAGGACTTGGTGTAACTGGACTGAACAGAGCAGGGTGTGACAGAACCGGACTTGCCTTAACGGGGAGTGACTTGGCTTGACTGGTGTGGAGTGGCTATGACTTTAGCTTGGCTGTGGCTAAGACAACAAGACTTGGCAAAACTAGACGAGACACACTAGACGAGACACACTAGACGAGACACACTAGACGAGACACACTAGACGAGACACACTAGACGAGACACACTAGACGAGACACACTAGACGAGACACACTAGACGAGACACACTAGACGAGACACACAACAGTGACAATGCACCCACACAGACTGAACAAAGACAGCAGATGAAATACACCCACACTGATTGACTCAACAAGACACACCTGGGTGAGACACAAGTTGCTGAGGGCACTGATTGGTCAACACACGGGGAAGGGAAGACACACAAAGGTGGAAGTGGTTACACATGACGAGACAAGGGGAGAGACGAGGAACACATAACAAAACACTGATCACAGAGACAAAAGACAACAAGAACACCCAAAATCAAACAAAGCCCCCAACCCCACAGAATCGAAACATAACAAATACATTAGGACTTCCCTAATAACACTATTGCCGGCAGTTTTCACCTTATTTGGAGCCATACTAAGGGCTTCCTTCTTCCCCCACTATGTCACGGTCCTGCTATATTGTAGATTCTGGATCCAATGGATCCCAACTGAAATGTAATGCTGACGTAATGTAGACAATAGCAATGTGTCTCCAAAATATTTAAAAGACAGTTAAGGAGATGAAGAAAGAAACGTAACTACTTTTGTTTGTAAACATTACCAGTCCACCTCTGAGTATAATTATGTAATATCCTGACCAGTTTACGATTATGAAGACAATACAACGGTTGTTCTCTGGAACAGTAGCATGTGATTAGCAGATTTAAGTGCAACCAGTAATTAAAAGCGAATGGCAAATGTTCCCGAATAAACATGCTTTCAAACACTTCAAGCAACAGCCGCAACTTGTGCTTTATAATTGCTGAGCACACATGGGACAGGGAGGCTTTGTTTACTGTCCCACAAGCCACAGATCAATTACCCTCCACTCCATCTCTTTGCCCAACCACCTTTTGATAATTGCGGTGCAGCAGACAGTGTGGTTGCACTTACACTAGTGCCAAATCGCAGACACTCTGGACAGGGCTCAAAGCAAACACCCTGAAAGTGTGAGAGAATGAGGGAAGAAAAAAAATGCTGGCGGAATCCTTTTAGAAAATCCTAGTATGATCGGGGGTAAGGGAAAAAAAGGATCAATACTATGAAAAATGAGGAATGGTCTTAAAGAAAACATTTCAAAGTGTCAGATTCAATAAACGATGGTGCTGGGTTAATTAGCCGCTGTCATGGTGGCAGAGCGCTGTTACGTGACCTTGTACAAAATTAACATTCACACTGAAAGCCACTGTCACATTTGCACTCAATCTCATTAACATGTTCATGGTTGCCATGTAAACCTTGGCAATACACCCATTACTATTTATTTATTTATTTCTGATCGAGTGTAATACATTACATACCTGTACATACGTTCATGGTTCATCAGGTTGCCAAACTAGGAAAGAGCTTACAAGCAACATTCGACATGCTGCTGCATTCAAGGATAAACCAATAAACACTTTTATGAAGCAGCTTGTCAGTCACTTGGAGGTTGTCCACACTCATGCAAAATTATTCAAAATAATCAAACTCATAACTGTCACACAAATGTTCACGTGAATTACGAGGTATGCGTTGACACTGTCTGCTGTGAGAGTTTATTGCGACTTGCGAAAGATTGTGGGCAGTGGTGATTAATGAGTTCCAAAAAGTCGGAATAAACCCGAATTGGATAAAACCCGAAGCAATGTTTTTTATAGCATAAAAAAAATAATTAATTACTCTGCTCCAGACACCCCCAAAAAATTTTAAATACTAATTAGACATTGCAATGTCTGCATTAATTGTGTGAGAATGCTGAAATGCTACATGACAAAATATGGAAACGTGGAATGATATGCAATAATACTGAATAATATGGTATGACGTTAAATAGTATTCAGAAGAGGAGGGCATGCTGTTCATGATTGACCGACGCCAGTTTTGCTTAAAACTTAAAAAATAAATAAATAAAGACGGACTAAACACTGACGGTAGTGGGTTTTCGTCTGTCAGTGTAATGGTCACTAACCGGGTCACTGGTGGATGCCTATTTTGTTGACGATTGATGAATGACGGACTGACGGAATGCCCACCTCTGCCTACTAAAATAGTGGCGAGGGAAATGTGGTTGAAATAAAATGATGTACTGATGATTACAGTTTGGTCCGGCTTGAAAAATGACGATGACGGAAGGATGCCGAGCGCGCTGGTGAATTTTGTAAATTGCTCACCTCTGTTATAAAAGGGATACTTGACTCATTGAGTCATTTTCAATAGGAAGAAGATAATATTTTGTCTATGATTCATGTGATAACTTCATTATTTTTCATGAACAATTAATACCTCTAAAAACTAATTTTGCCACTTGGTGCCGACTGAAGATGTTATCAATTGTGCTCAGGAAACAAGTAACAACCAATCATGGCTCAGTTTTCTGACCAAACCCAGAAAACTGGCGAGACTTACCTAATTCCTCAGCACAGGTGATGTCATCTTCAGTCGTTAGCAAGTGGAAAAAAATGTGTTTTAATGACGTTATCACATTAATGAAAGACACAATATTATCTTCTTACGATTGAAAATGGCTCAAGGGTCGAGTATCCCTTTAAGGAAAAAAAACTACAATAATTTGATAAAAAATGTGGAATGATAGTGAATGATGTAAAACAATATTGAATGATATCCAATGATATTTTTGAGAAATGGGCAAAAATATTGAATGACATGGGATGTATTCAAAATATATGGAATAATGTGGAATGGTATTGAATGATGGTATGTATATAGAACGATGTGGAATGGCAATGGGGAAAAATGTGCAATATTCATCCATCCATATGTTGGATAAAAATGTAGAGTTTTGGGAACGTAGGAATTTGTGGAATGTTGAAAATCATTCCCAAGTTTAATTAAAAGAACGGAAAATTTTGAATGAGACGTGTGATGTGTTATTGCAAATTAATGTGTAAAATGAAAAAAAACCTGAAAATTTAGAATGGGGAGGCAAAAAAACTAGATGGTGTGCATTTTTGGAATATGTTGAAACTGGAATGATGTGAAACGGATGAATAATGTGGAAGGAATGCATGTCAAAATAATAAGAATAACGAATTGGAATAACGTGTGAATGCCTAATTTTTAAACTATTGTTTAACATACAGACAATGTGACGTAAATATAAATGACTAACAAGGAGAAAGAAATGAGGTGTGTCAAACCTCACTCCCAAGGTGTCAACACCATATAAGCGACAGTGAGGCCTAAAAGACACCATTTGGAGAATGATAGGTGCCGGGGATTCTGTCCAGCAAAATTTCCCGTCATTTTAGAATTGACAGCATCTGTAACAGTTTGTCAATAGCTGGGAAGCAAACCGGGTGCACAACAATTTCCTTCCGAGCCTTCCTCCATTCCATCTCATCCCCGCTGTTACACTCCGTCGCAAATGTCCTCGAGACAGCCTACTTTTACATTTCTCTGGAGAAATGAATTGTTTGGATACCAAAAACAATTTTTTTCCCCTTAAAATGTGTGCATCTATCATGGGAGACACAGTTGCTGAAGAATGTATATGGGTACATGTAGCGATTATTTGGGTTGCCGTAATGGCGAACGAGAAACTTAGACGGTACTGAGGGGAGTTGTAATTTCCTCAGCAAACTCTGGGGGCACCACATTGACTTTACGTGTTTGTAGGAGCAAAATAAACAATAAAAATCCTATTATCAAGTATTCATAATCTGAAGTTGCTACTTAGCTAATCATGGAGTTCTTTGCTTTGCTTTAATAAGAGAATTACTAATCCACTCAGAAAACAAAAATGATTCGGCAGAAATTTAATTTCTAGACAACAAATTTTTATTGAGTAAACACACACATATATCAGTCGCAGCCTAACCTATTAATGGAACGGAATAAAAAATATGTGAATCAAAGATAAAAAGAAAACCTGCAACCTAACGAACTAAGATAAAAAGTGAATAAAAAAGGTAGATAGGGAATAGAGATGGAAGCGTTTTGACCTGTCAATCCTTTTATATTTGAATTAAAGCGTTGCGTAAGTGGTATATGGTCACATTGCAATGAAGGCGCACTTACGGACTGGTTCAGGTGCACGGGAGAGGGAGGGACTCGGCGAGCATCGATCCTCAGTTGAAGAAAGCTTCGGAGGCGATCTGGGCGGTCGGCGCACGTGCAGCTGGAATGCTGCACTGGAGTCTCTAACTGATGGTGATGGCCGCACGACCGAGAGGCCGCTGCAGGTCCCCGGTTGGTGGAGAGGTGCGCAAGCAAGCAGTAGTCCTGCCTCTTTTGTGCGCTTGAAGCAGATTTAGTCGAGTGAGACCAAGCTTTGAGGATAGCATTTGATAATTTATGATCAGAATTGACAAGCCAGATGCTTTATTTATCATTCCGAACACATTTCAAACATTACTGCGATGATAAAGTTATTGAATCCGCTAAGCTTACTTATTAGCTAAACTTAGATGTCTGCAGAAGTTACACAGATCATTCCTTTGAGATAGACATACAGGTTGCGTACAAAGATAAACAACAGAAGTCACTTGATGTCGGTCAAGTACATAGAGTCCGTTTATGTCCCGAATTATGTAGACTTCAGATTAATTACGAGTGGCGGGATTCTTGAGGATAATACTGATAGTAGCCACTTGAGGGCGCTGTTGTACTGTATAACTTCCAAGGGGCGTTGTTTCCAAAAACATATGGCTGATTACTGTAGATAGACCAGACCATAAAAGTGGTGTGGGGACTGATAAGCAGTCTTATCGCTAGTTTGCTTGCTAAACAGGCTTTTAGCTCTCGGTAGGCGCTGAGGTATGTGCTTCCTGTGGGTTGTAAAAACGAAACCCAGTCTCTGCTGGAGGGAAATTCAAAGAGTTTTTCCTTTTTGAGCTGTCTCTGGTTGGTTTGAGAAAACACAGGTTTAAGGCAAATAAAATTAAAAATTGAGGGTGACGAGCAATATTCGTTACAGTACACTACAGTTGAAAATATGAGGTCATTTAATCTCATTACAAAGTCACAAAACCCCCATAGCCATTAGAAAATGAATCTCATTGACCATCTCTGTTCTACATGCAAACAAACTAAACAAAAAACAAATAAAAAATAAATAAAAATAACATTCATCTATAATGATTTTTGTGTGTGTGAGAACTCATTATCATATCAGCTCACTTTGGCAAATTGTGCTTCATTAGGTCTGACAGCTGCCTCAGGTTCTTGTATGCAAGTTGCCATCAAGGGGGATGTTATCACCTTACAACACTCCTGACAGTGCCCCATGACACTTTTTTGGTCACCACATCCCCTTGGGTGCATTGCATCGTTTTGGTTACTGACTTCATTTTTTTTTAGGTGGTACTGTACAGTACTTGGTGCAAAAAGATGGGAAACCACTGGTTCCCACTTAAAACTGCTGGGTCAAAAGCAACCCAGTGCTAAGAGTCAATGCTGGGTTATTTATACCCAGTGCATTGGCAACAAGGCATAAAAATGCTAAATGTTAAAGCTACCAGGAATAGTGTTCCCTGGGTCCCTATCAATATAGCTGTGGTCAGAAACAATTCCAATTTCACTGCCAACATTTTCTTAGAAGCAGAAGAAGCAACGTTCAGCTGTCAAGGGTCGACACAGCAAGTCACTCGCATGAAAATTTGGCACAGTTTCTAGCACACTGAAAGCTATTTCTGACATAACACACCCATTTGTCTGCCCTGACTAGGATTGAACCCCGATGCACAACATACACAATTCTAGGAATTGGACTCAACAAAACTGTCTGAAATGGCGACCAGCTTCATCTCTTCAGCTCAAGTGCATTCCTCAACTCAATCTGGTGGGTCAAAATGGTGAACCCAACCTTGGGTAAAAGCAAACCAATCTGCTCAAAATTCACAGCTACCCAGCAGGTGGGTTAGGAAACAACCCAGTAGTGTATGTGTGTGTATAGACTCACACAAGTACGATACGATACGATACGATACGATATACTTTTATTTTCCCCGTGGGGAACTTTTTCCTGGACTCCGTCCAGCTGCAGTTTACAGTAAGGAAAAAACAACAGAATAGAAAGAGATAAAATCAAAATTAAATAAGAAGTGCAGCAATAGTTTACAGTAAGAAAAACAACAGAATAGAGAGATAATTAAAATAAATAAATAATAAATAAAATAAATATATAAAAAATTAATAATACACACACACTCCTATATATATATATATTGCACCACTTAGTTAATGTCGGTTATTAAGTAATTTGATGGATGTCGTCAGGAATGAGTTCTTGTAGCGGTTCAGCCTGGTTCTGGGGGTCCTGAATCTCCTGCCGGAAGGCAGTAGCTGTGTGTGTAGACTTCCTCTCATTTCAATTAGAATGAGTTTAAAGTAGATGGAGAATTGTTTGACATAAAATGTAATCTGGATGGTGTTCAGTAGTGGTGCTTATTTTCCACACATCAGAGGCCCTAATGGCTCAAACAGTTGCGGTCCATCCTGTGTTTGCAACAAAAAACATCTTCTGAGTTGCAACCACCAGAGAAATCTCTTACTCAACTGGCCTGCTTGTGATTTTGGAGAGGAGGCGGGGTGAAGGGACTTAGATGCGGCTCTATCGCGGTCGCTGCGGGGGGTTCTCGCCCGCCTGCTGGTGTCAGCTCGGACTCCAGGCCAAGCACGTCGGCAAAGACCTGTGAACGCAAATGTGAAAACGTGGGAAGGAGCCCTGCTGTTGCCGCTAGCCTGCCACTGCCGGTGCATGCGGCCGCCTGTGGAAGATACGCTGCGGCGAGGCGTTATGTAAGGTAGCTAGCGAGGAGAAGAACGAGGTGTCCACCCACCAGAATGGATGAAGTGTGTTTGTGTATTAGCGTGTGTGTAGTGCCGGCAGTATTATGTTCTCCGCTGCTGCTGTTGTTGTTCAGTGTGCCGCTCACGTCCAACAAATGACCCCAACCTTTGGTGTAATGCAATGGAAGATTTTAAAGTAGCACAATTGAACTTTGGATGAATTGCCTCATATTTCATTTTAACAAAAAAAAAAAAAAATATATATATATATATATATATATATATATATATATATATATATATATATATATATATATATATATATATATATATATATATCTTGATGCAACACTCAGGATAGCGGAGAAACAAAAGAAAGCTACAAGAAAACAAAAAAATTAAAGGAATTCAGTATTTGATTTGAAAAGAATTTACTCATTTTTGCGCACCCATCTCTCTTACATGAGAGATGGAGAGAGGGGAGGAGGAATAATGGAAAATCTAATGTATATTTCAGCCTGGGAAGTGAATGTGATGGAGATGCATGATGACGATGACTCATGCGTATAATGAACGGCTCCGGTGTACAAGCCTTCAAACTCATGTTGAGATACAACGTCAGACTGGCACCCGTGCTGTTTAATTTCACATTTTTCCTGAGGCGTGTCAGGAGATTGTTTTCATCTGCCCAAATACAGAATTTATACGCTAGCTTTCTAGCGTCTGTCGTCTCATTAAATGGACATGAAGCAAAGCAAAGCGGATTTTCATTTGTTTGGGTTTGAGTGCAAACAACTCTACATCATGGATGGGCAACTGGCGGCGGCCACCTCCAATTCATTTATTTTATTTCTTTATTTATTTTTTTAATTTATTTTGTATGTGGGTGAGTATGTGTGTGTGTGTGTGCATGTGTGCGTGCGTGTGAGTGTTTGCTCATTAGTTCACCTAAAACCTATTAAAAATCCCATACCGTTCACCTAAACCGAATACTTCAGAATCCAGCTAGAGTCGTGAGGTTGTCAGGAGACCCGAGGAAGGATCAAAGAAAAGAAAGGAAAGTGAAATCCAGCACCGACCAGACATTACCTACTACCCACCGGGTTACCCACCAGAGTCTTTCACCAACCCCAGAAACATCTAAATTCCAACAAATTAGGACTGAGGAAAAGGAAGGAAGGATAGATGAAGCAGAGTGAGATCCACAGACATCAGCTTCCACCGATTCAACGAACAGAGGAAGAAGCAGATTGTGTTTGAATTTCGATAGATGCTGGTGTGGTGGATCTGGCATACATGAAAACCTCCACCAAAGAGGGGAGCCGTCGACCGCGACCCAGGACAGAGCAAGCACAACCCCCCAGGGCCCCCCAGGCCACGGCAGCGCCAAGGGACAACCCCCGGGCGCCGCAGGGGCCACC
Source organism: Vanacampus margaritifer (assembly GCF_051991255.1). Lineage (NCBI taxonomy): Eukaryota > Metazoa > Chordata > Actinopteri > Syngnathiformes > Syngnathidae > Vanacampus > Vanacampus margaritifer. Next base: position 6,296,447 of record NC_135446.1, read on the forward strand.
GGCCGGAAAGCAAACCCCAGAGCGCCCCCCACCCCAACACAGCCCGCGCCCCCAACGCAGCAGGACGGGGCATGGCAGGCCCGCCAGGCACCCCACCGGCCCACAGCCCCCGGTACCCCCCCGCCCCCATCCATCACAGCCCAGCCTCAGCCGCCCCCCTCCACCACCTCCTCACCCAGCCACCTGTAACACCCCCCCACCCCCAACAAAGACGCCGCCCACCCCCACCAACCGCCAGCCCCCCAGACCCAGACCCCGACCCCCAAACCCCGGGGACCCCCCATACCTAGGCATCTGTGCCGGAGAGGGGCCGGACAGCGCCCACTCCACCTCTAGCCGCGTGGAGGGATGGAACACTGCGGGCAGAAGGAGAGATGGGTTCATCGGGAGACGGGCGGCACCCCCGAACCCCAGGCCCCGGTCGTCACGTCAGCGTTCTTAGTGAAAGCTAACCCTGTTACTGAGTTTTCCAGCTCGCTGACTGGTGAACTCTACCCCTACACCGTGAATGTGACCCCACCGAGTGTATATACAAGTGTGTGTGTGTGGTGCATTAAAATTGGGAGCAGGTGAGATGGAGCAGAGGGAAATGATATCCCCCCGCTCCGATCCACCTGCCTCCCAGACATGTTAGTGAGTGTATGTGGTGCATTAAAAGAAAATAGGGGGGGCACGGTGGCGCGGCGGGGACACGGATGGGGGACTGCAGCACTGCTTAATGCTGCAGTCTGCCCCAACCGATGGCACCCCCCCCGACACACCTGCGCCCCCCCCTCTCCCCCCAGTTGTGCGGTAAATTAAAATTGGAGGGGACTTGTAGGGCGAAGACGGTGTCTCCATGGTGTGTTATGTGCCCTATGTGTCTATAAACAAAGTGTATTGTGCAAAACTAGTGCAGTGAGTTAAGAGGAGCGACCAGCGGGGCCCTTCCCAACCGGGCGGGGGCAGGAGGCACACCCCCCCACCAATACCCCCACCCACCCCAACAGGACCCCGGCGGGCATATGGGACCCCCTCGGCGGGGCGATAGGGCTCGCCCCCCGGATACTAGGGCCCGCCCGAGGTTCCAGGAGGCCCACCGGAGCGGGGCAGGCACAACACCCCCACCCACCTGCCCATCCCCCGCAGCCCCGAGCCATGGAAGGAGCCCCCGGCCCAGGGGAAGGGGAGGAAGGCGGACAGGGGAGGGGAAGAAGACGACAAGAAGGGCAAGGAGCGGCGGCAGGGCCACAGAGAGAGGGAGAGAGGAGGAGGAAGGGTGATGAGGAAGAAGGGACATGGAGGCGGAGGACGGGCGGGGAGAGACGAGGAGGCAGAGGCAGTAAGGGGGAGGAAGGGGGAGCCACCAATTAATTTCTAAAATTAAACATGTTTACTAGTGATCCACGATATGACAAATTTCAACCGACACCGATAACCGATAATTTCCTGCTTTGTATGTTCGATACCAATACAATAAACGATACATTTATGTTTTTAAATTTAATATAGTCTTCATATAATCTGCAATTTGCACAGGAATAAAAAAACTGATATTTTAGTAGCTCCGATTATAACAGCAAACAAATATGTCTCTTTCAAATGTTTATTTATTTTCATTCCATATCATACAAATATTTGTGGTTATTTGCTGTTAGAAATAACGTTTGCAAAAACACTCACAGACCAAACATTTACAAAAATCACCAAAAAAAAGTGGTTTATCTGAAAAAAAAAACATTAATATATGTATGCATTATGCAATAGGAATGCATTTATTCGACCATGAGCAATAGTGCATGAGGATGAGGTAGGTGAGCAGTAGGCAAAATTATATGCATTGACATTTGTCAACCTTAAAAGGAACCCCGACTGTAATGAGAAGTTTGCTTTATATTATTTTTTGGGTTGCTACTAACATCACTATGGGATTCATTTTTCAAAAATCATTTCCAGTTTAATAAATTTTGTAGAAACTTTATTTGGACGGACCATTGCTATTTATGTCGCAACGCATTCAGTGCTTAGTGACGTGCAATGGCAACTGGCTCTCTGCCGAGCAATGTGAAACGCCGATAAAGAAAGCAATTTAAGCCTCCGTAGCGTTCTTAAAGGGACAATCAAAACTCTTGAATGCGTCTGGTAAATGACGAGAGCACGGCGTGAGGGAGGGTGAGTTTCCCGATTGCATGTTGTTTCTTTAGGAACGCTGCGAGGCTTAACTTGCTTTCTTTATGGGCATTTCACATTGCTCGGCAGAGAGCACCCACCATTCCACGTCACTACCCACTGAATGCGTTGCGACGTAAATAACAATGGCGCCGTACGTACAAATAAAGTTTCGACAAAATGTATTAAACTGGAAATGATTTTTGAAAAATGAATGTCATAGACCATCTCTGTTCTACACACTTCTGAGTCATCAAATTAGATTTTTTTTTTTTTATCATTTTGCATAACGGGTAAAAAATATGGTAGCATTGAGTCTATTTTAACATATCAAGACTGGATAAATCAGTAAATCAGAGCCTGGCCGAGTTGACATCAGACATCCTAGTTATCCTGCATTATGCATTTATAGACAGCAGGGTAATCAAGGGGAAGAAGAGTGTTTCATATATGAAAAACCTTATTCACGGAATTGAGCTCAACAAGGCATGGAACACGGTGCAAGCAGGGCACCGCAAATTCATCAAAATGTAAACATTTTGCCAACTGAGGAATTTGGCGCACCCCATGCACAGAGGCACATTTGGATTGATGATGAATGTTGTTGCATGCATCCCATGTCAAGTCTACTGAACATTACTTCAGCTTTATTTCATATTCATGAGCAACACAATAAAAGTGAGCACTGTGCTTGGCAAACAACACTAGTAGTACTACTGTAAATGTTAGTCATGCTAACGAATGCATGCGTGGGGCTGGATGTGATGCAAATGGAAACATCACAATGTATGATGTAACACTGTTGGGTCAGAAATAACCAAATTGGGTCAAAAAAGGACCAAAAAAGTTGGCCCAACTTTTTGGGTTATTTGTTGAAGCAACAAGTAGGGTCAAATGAATAACTTACAATATGTCCCCCCAAAATTGTGTTGTCTTGTACCAAAAAACCCACAAACATTGTGTGATGAACTAAAATTAATATTAATTGCACTAGAGAGAAAAACTAACAAACTTGTGCCCTCATTTCTATTCAGTATGGATGGATATTCAGCCATTAAAAATACCGTACAATAATATGTTCTCTACAAATTGTGCAGAGCTACATTTAAAATAGTGTCGCAACAAAGCCTCAATAGAGTTAGAGATAGGTTTTATATTACCGAAGTCAACGTTTAAGACATTTTCTGTCAAGCACTGTTTATATGAATCAGAACAGTTCCATCATGAAGCGCATTCCATGCTGAAATACAAAAATAAATAGGCAAAGAAAACCTGGTCCCATTTGACATGACAAAAACAAGACCAAGGGCCCTGTTTGTGTGCCGTATTGTCCTGGGGTGTACCACTTATTTCTTTGAGTGTGCTCATTTGTATCATGGTGACTCGCAGTGTGACACAGTGGCAGTCAGGCAGACTGGAGGCTGGTGTGCTGATGCTCTTCTTGTACTACTGCTGATGATAAGTGCACTGTTTTGCACTTGTGCTATTTCTATGTTGTCCTTGGTCAAAGAAGACAAACAATGACTTATTAGCCTACAGACAATCTGCGAAATGTGTCCCCAAACATGGCAGAGGTTCCAAAATAAACGTGTGGCCTTAAGAGTCAGAGAAGTAGCCATTGCAATTTTCTGTGCCCATCACCTACTTTGTCCATAATTGACTTATCATATCGTCCTCAAGTGTTCATGAAAATGGCTGGACAAGACCCTCGAGGCATGGGAAGAATCAGAAACACACCTGAGTTCTTGCTCCCAGTTCTTGGTCAGGGGGAAAACAACTCAAAGAACCTGCACAATGTCACACGCAAACACAGTTAATTATTTCTATTTCGGCATGTGTGCGTACGTGCTAATGTCATGTGGCAAAGACTGCCCTATCGGTGCACGTCTTGAGTGGCTCCCCGCAATGCTGCTTGTTACACTGTTGTCTCATTATGCTCCTTTGTGTGTCCTCTGTGAAAAGCCTGTGATGATTATGCAAATACGCCATCAGAGAGCAGCTTGGATAATTATCTCTGCCGAAGAGAAGGCGCCGAATCTGAAAGTCCGTCTGCACAGGACGTGGAATTTAGTCCTTTGTGCGCACTCTTTTTCCACACCTCCACCACCACTTCCCCATGTATTCTCGTTTTAGAGAATTCAATGAGAGTCTAATGAAGTTGTAGGGAACCCTGGTCCTCGAGAGTCACTGTCCTGCCTGTTTTCCATGTCTCCCTCCATCAACACACTTGATTCGATGAACAAGATCGTTATCAGGCTTCTACAGAGCTTGCTGATTAGCTGATGATTTGAGTCAGCTGTGTTGGAGGAAGGAGACATGGAAAAGAGGCAGGACAGTGGCTCTCAAGGACCAGGGATAGGGAACCTTATGAGTCTTATGAGTGCAGCCAGGAGGTCTAGATGCATCTGAACAGGTGGCCTTCTTAAACCACACATGCCTCTGTCTGATGTCACCGATCACAATTTTCTGGCCGATCCCCAGATCTCTGATCTTTAAAAAGCCTGAGAGCCCGATCCTAAATTTTCATAACCAACAGCATACACCTTCAATACTTCAATCTGGTTTTATTGTACATCATTGAACAATATTGTGAAGCAATGCAAACGGATTGATGCTGACTGCGACATACTTGTGTGAGATACCCCTCCATACCATTGGTGGCAGTAATCACTATTCTTCATCGTTAGAAAAAGGCAACCAGGAATTCTTTACATGGGCGGAATATAAAAACGTAAATCTTTTTCACTCACGATGCACTCACACATGATGCACACCCTCAGGGTCTTTGCTGAGTATTGTGTGATGTCCAGACAGAAATTGCACATCCAAAAGCAAACGGCGATATGTGCAAAATGAACAAAATTCCGACGGTTTTCCATCACTTAACCCTTCATCCTTCCACATCACTTCTTGTTCTCGTCCCGTGCGCTGATTCCCTGGCTAACAGCCAATCAGAGTGATCAAACATCACAATAGCCCGACGCCCCCTAAGACGGTCTGACAATGGCGCCAACATTTTACACCAATCAGCCGGTGCATACAGACGCACAGCCACTTCCTGACTTTCGACATTGGACTGGTGTTCAACTCACAGCAGAAGAGGACGGTGGCTGTTTTTTTTCAGACCTCAGCAGAGGGGGATGAAATCAATTTTATTTTAAATGTTTGGCAAATCACCAATCCCCCAAATTTAAGGAGATTGGTCCCAATATCGATCTGGACTGATCGATCGGTCTAGTCTGAAGCAGGGTTATTATAGTTTTGGAATTTTCATTTGAGTTAGTTTTTATTTTAAGTTTAGTTTTTTTTAGTTACTTTTAATTAGTTTTCAGGGAGGTTCTGTTAGTTTTTATTTGTTTTAGATAATTTCAGTATCGGTTTATGTTTTTTTTTTTTGTTTTTTTAATGTGAAGTACTTGTGCACAATATTTAATAAACACCATGGTTAAAAGTAAAAAGTAAAGTTTTACCTCGCATTGCATTTCGGCTGAGTTAAAAGGTACCCCGACTATAATGACAAGTTTGCTCTATATTATTTATTTGGTTGTTACTAACATAACGATGAGATTCATTTTTCAAAAATCATTTCCAGTTTAATACATTTTGTAGAAACTTTATGTAGACGTACGCCACGTGAAACGTCTATAAAGAAAACAAGTTAAGCCTCGTAGCGTTCCTAAAGAAACAACATGCGATCGGGAGAGTCCCTCCTTCATGCAGTGCTCTCGTCATTCACCAGACGCATTCAAGAGTTTTGATCGTCCCTTTAGGAACGCTACCTTGCTTTCTTTATAGGCGTTTCACATTGCTTGGAAGAGAGCCTGCCGCCATTCTACGTCACTATGTACTGAATGTGCTGCGACGTAAATAACAATGGTGGCGTACGTCAAAATAAAGTTTTTACAAAATGTACTAAACAGAAAATAATTTCCCAAAAATGAATCTCATTGTTATGTTATGTTAACCAAATAAATAATATAGAGTAAACTTGTCATTACAGTCGGGGTTCCAGTCGGGATGAAAAAGCAGGCAAGCCAAGCCATTGGAGCCAAAAGTTAAGCAGGCAAATTTGTCGCTTAGGAGCGACGTCATCTGAAGGTGCTTATCTATTGGCTGCTGCTAGTTGACATCACTTTTGTGTGAAACACTTTCAAACGTCTTTAAAATCATCCTCAAAGGCTCAAATTAATTACCAAAGACTAAAACAAAGGACATTTTTGTTATTATTATAGTTAGCTTTGTAAAAATTAAAATGTACACAGCAAATCGGTCAGTGTTAAATTTCCAGAGTTTGATCTAATATGCAGTAAACAATGTTATTTTAACACTGTTAGAGTAAATTTCCTTGAGTATTGGGGTGGATGTTAGGTGTAACCTGAATAGCACTACCTTGAGTGTTAAATTGACCACACCCTCATTTCTGATGGAGAAACTTGCGCTGTCAACATTTCAATAGCGATATATATCCAGTTGTTGTTGTCGGGTTCAGTGGTTCAGTGGTAGAGTGGTCGTCCTGCAACCCTGAGAGTGTGGATTCAATTCCAGTGTGACTATGTCAAAGGATCATTGAGCAAGATACTAAACCCCCAGTTGCTCCTGATGCTATGTCATCAGTAGTCAAAATGTGAGGACAAAAAAATGCAAAATCAATGAAATACCATTTACTAGAGTACAGGGAGTCCTCAAGTTATGGTGGAGTTCCGTTCCTTAAAGTCGATATTAACATCAAAATACTTTGTACAGTAATTTTAAAAAACAGATTTGCACGACTCGGAAGACGCCAGAACCAATATTTTGTGTTTCAGCATGGACATTCATTGCTGACGGACTGCAGAGCGGAGCTAATTCAAGCTTAAACACGGAAATGTGACGCGCCTGATGGCGAGCCGACTGGCTGATGGACGTTCGTTGCTGGAGATAACAAACGCAACTTTAAATAACTTTAACGTGATTACTGTGGGAAATTACCGAAAAAGAAGGTGCTACGGACAATGAAACGGTCGCGATTGACGTAGCTCGAGGACTCCCTGTAAAGTATAGCTTGATTTAAATTTTAAACACTGACCTAGTGCATTACACTCAGAAGTTTTTAAACACTTAAGTTACGTGCAGTTTGGCAGAATTAAATGTTTAACACTGACACTAGTGTAGAGTATTTTCAACACCTTTTAACACTATCCAGTGTTGGAGTAACACTGGTTAAGTGTGAAAAAAGTAACACTTTGAATACTGACAGATTTACACTCATTGATATGGACATGTATAAACACTTTTCTAGTGTTAGATTTAACACTGTCAGTGTTAATTTTGTTGTGTAGATTCAGTTAGTTTTATTCTTTTTAAAACCATTTTCATGTTTATTTTATTTCATTAACGGAATTGTTTTTTGAATTTTAGTTTTGTTTTTCCGTTTAACTACAATAACCTTTGTAGCTTGGTTTGCCGTAATGGCAAACGAGAAATGTAGACGGTACTGAGGGAGTTGTAATTTCCTCAGCAACCTCTGGCTACACCACGTTGACTTTGCTTGTTTGTAAGAGCAAGATAAACGATAAAAATCCTATTATCAAGTATTCACAATCTGAAGTTGCTACTTTAGTTAATCATGGAGGTTTTTTGCTTTAATAAGAGAATTACTAATCCACTCAGAAAATACAAATGATTTGGCAGAAATTGAATTTCGAGACAACAAATGTATTTAGTAAACACACACATATGTCAGTCACAGCCTAACCTATTAATGAAACGGAATAAAAATGTGAATCAAAGATAAAAAGAAAACATGCAACCTAACTAACTAAGATAAAAAAGGTTGATGGGGAATAGAGATGGAAAAGTTTTGACCTGTCAATCCTTTTTTATTTGAATCAAAGCTTTGCGCCAGTGGTATATGGTCAGATTGCAATGAAGGCGCACTTACGGTCTGGTTCAGGTGCACGGGAGAGAGAGGGACTCGGCGAGCGTCGATCCTCAGTTGAAGAAAACTCAGTTGGAGGCGATCTGGGCGGTCGGCGCACGCGCAGATGGAATGCTGCACTGGAGTCTCTGGCTGATGGTGATGGGCGCACGACTGAGAGGCCGCTGCAGGTCTCCGGTTGGTGGAGAGGTCCGCCGTGGCAGGTCCTTGGCTGGCACAAGTCCCGGTTGGTGGTGATGTGATGAGAGGCCGCAGTCAGTTGGTTTGGGTGCTGCGGGGTGTCTCGGGCGTACGGCTGGAGCAGAAATAGGTCCCTGGCGCGCCGTGGCTCGGTGCCTAACAGCCGCCGTGGAACCGGGTCGGTGGGGCGCTGCGTGATTCAGAGAGCTGAAGGTAGGTGGGTTGGCTCTCGGCAGGAACAGACACGCGCATTTGGGAACGTGCAGTGTGGTTGCGAGTCCTTGCGTGGTGCGTGCCTTGGGGCGCGCAGCGTGGCTCAAGTCCGGCGCTCAAAGAAGGAAGCCACGTGGTTGCTCTCAGCGTGTTCGGCGACCACGTCTCTTGTGATGGTCAGGAGAAGTTCATAGGGCAAGAAGAGCGAAGAGGAAGAAGAGCGAAGAAGAGGAGAAAGCTCCTTCGCGCACTGGCTTTTAAGCTTGTGTCAAGCGGTCCCGCCTCTTCCGTGCGCTTGAAACAGACTTGGTCGACTGAGACCAAGCTTTTGGGATAGCATTTGATAATTTTTTATCAGAATTGACAAACCAGAAGCTTCATTTATCATTCTGAACACATTTCAAATATTACCGCGATCATAAAGTTAATGAATCCGCTAAGCTTACTTATTATCTTAACTTAGATGTCTGCAGAAGTTACACACATTATTCATTTGAGATAGACATACAGGTTGTGTACAAAGAAAAACAACAGAAGTCACTTGATGTCAGTCAAGTACATAGAGTCCGTTAATGTCTCGAATTATGTAGACTTCAGATTAATTACGAGCGGCAGGATTCTTGAGGATAATACCGATAGTGACCGCTGGAGGGCACTGTTTTACCGTATAACTTCAAAGGGGAGTTGTTTCCAAAAACACATGGCTGATTTTGGTGGATAGCCCAGACCATAAAAGTGGTCT